>NC_051079.1:34254890-34352849 GCF_004664715.2 Peromyscus leucopus | reverse complement strand
TCAAAAAACACATTATAAAAGCAGTTAATAGTTTAAGAAGTTGACAAAATGTGCAAAATAGATAGACTGTGTATATAACTCCAACTTCATTAAGAAAGTATCACACACACATTCACAATAATATAGAGGATACATCAAAATGTTACTTCATAGTAGTGACATATGGCTTTTTGTAAACATGAAATTTTCTATACTTAACTTTTCAGTGAAAAAACAAAACAAAAACCCCAAAACTATAACCTTAAAAAAAATACAATCAGGGGCCCCAAAGAAGTTTCAAGGGGAGAAGTAACATATCAAGGATTCAAAACTCAGATATGTGAACCAAGACTGATCTCTTTAATGAAGGTTAATTCCCTCAAGAGATACCTACGACCAAAGCTGCCCAAAAGTGGCTATCACACTCTTGCCCCATTTGTTTGGTATTCAAAGTTGGGATCAATTTATTCAAGTTTAGTTTCCTCCTGACACCAGGTGTGGCAATATACACCTTTAATTCTAGCACTCAGGAAGCAGAGGCAAAGGCAGGCAAATTTCTGGGAATTTGAGGCTAGCCTGGTCTACAGCCTGAGTTCCAGGAGATCAAGTTTCTTCCTGAAATGAAATATAGCCATCTAGAACATACGATGCAGCTTATCTTCCTGGAAAAGAACTCTGTAAGTGTCCTTTCAGTTAATTTGGGAATAAGACTGAGTGAGGAAGGCATAAAGGTGATTTTGGTTAGCCTATCTTTCATACCTTCCTCCCCAGTTCCCTCAACCCCCTGGAGCAATCAATAACTAGGCAGCAATTAGGCACTGAGTTGTACTACTACTAAAGAAAGAAGAGCCAGAGGGCAAGAAGCTAGAGATGTAGTAATTTATAGTAATTATAATTACAGCTGCAGTCTTAATTCCCAAAATGACTTGCTGGTAGCTCAGAACCCTGACTACACATTGGAGTCACCTGGAGAACAGTTAATATGCACAGCAATCAAAATCCTTTGCAAAGTAAGACCTTAGCATGGGCATTCAAAAGTTTGGCCGAGGGAAGCCTGTAATACTGTGCCACCTGGGCCAGCCAATAACCTGTTTCAGCAATCCTTCTGTAAATTACAGTGGAAATGTGAAATATCTCATCATCAAATTGTCTACAAAAAGATATTTGTCAAAAAGAAAAGAAAATATGGAGACCCAAATAAACAGTCACCTCAGGCAGTATCTTGGATTATGGGCCATTTCTAGGTTTTTTGTTTGTTTGTTTGTTTTTTGTACAGCAATCATCAGTGTGAAGGACTAAAGCTTTGACTTAAACAGAATTCTTTTGTTTTTATTTTTGGCCCGGGCTGGTCTTGAACTCACAGAGATCTGCTTGCCTCAGGCTTCTGAGTGCTGGGATTAAAAGTGCATGTCACCACTCTCAGCCTGGTGCTTCCATCTTAAAGGAAACCTTTGAAAGTCAGCTGGATACGGCTAACTGGAAGAAAAAAAAATGTTAGGATTTTTTCCCCCCTAAATTGACAGTGGTTATCTGTTCAAATACTCAGTACAGCATATATACATGGCAGATACCCTTCCAATGCAGAGTCAGTCTGTTTTTTCTTTCTTGATGAGCTGGGAGTTGAAACCCTGGACCTTTTGTAGTATTCTAATGCTGAGCTACATACACCTGCAAACCCCTGGAGCAGTGCTGGGAGACAATTCTCCTCCCATGCAGCATCAACAAATTGGTGAGATTAAGGAGCAGAACACACAACTGGATCTACAGTTTATGACTCCAGAAAGGAGAACATGAGGACAAGGTCCATCTTTTCCACTGATACATGTTTATTCGCTGGTTTTTCTTATAGTCAATTCTAACTTTACAGTGTTCGGGGCAAGTTAACCTGAACTTCCTTACTTTCCAGTGGCAAACACATCCCTAAGGCAACACAGGTTGAGGGCAGCAAGTTAAAGAAATTCAATGTCGCACAGAGGAACGGTCCCCATCCCAAATAAATAAAAAGTTAATAAAACGGCAACACCTATGCCTTTAGTTTGCCCTCGGCATTCTTCACAGTATCTGAAGTTCCAGGTTTTTTTGTTCTAAAGAATGAACTCATATTCAGCTGGAGGGGGACGCCAATAGCGAACTCGTCAGAATTCGTGGATTGTAACGCACTTTTGCTGTCACCTTAAAATTTTATTCCAGTAAGTACTCTTGCGTTAAGTACCTGGAGCTACCGAGATCTCGCTCCGCTCCCACCTTCAAAATGCTCAAAGACCAGACGCTGTAAAAGGTGCGAAGGATGGCGAACCCGGGTACCACCCGGGTCACCTAGGCACGCAAAAGGCGTGAACACCAGGAAGTACTTGGGCTCGGTTTTCAGAGGCGCACCTCTGGGGCGCGCCCTTCTCTAGCTTTTGCTGCTTGATGGGCTGTCACTCTTAGGAACGCTATTAAACCTCCTGCCTCCGCCCACAAACGGATGTTGACATTACTTTTTTTCTTGGTGTCACCAGGAGGCTCCTCCGTCCCCGGCGAGACTGCGGCCGAAGATGGGGGCTCCGGGGTGGCTGTTTCGGGGGAGAGCTCCGAAAGGCTCTCGCCGCCGGCCGCGGCCGCCGAGGAAGGGAGCTGAAGCACAGCCTCAGGACCCTCCGCCATCTTGCCCGCTGAGAGTCGACGGCGGAAGTGACGCAGCGGCGCAGAGGCTGGGCCTCGCTCCCCGGAGGGTCGCAAAGCAGGCGCCGGGTGTGTGTGTGGGGAGCCCGAGCCAACAGCGAACTTTGGGGCGTCTGGAGAGCATCACGCGCAGACGCTCCGTTGGAAACACAATGCTTAAGGGAGTAACGAGTGCCGTCTAGCCGCAGCGAGCTTCCGGAATGCTTCCGAGGCGAGCCTCCGTGCGCCACCCGCTGAACCGGGACACCCCCGCCCCGCTCCGGCAAGTTGGTTCCGGCCCGGGCCGCTTCCGTTTCCTTCTGGCCGGCCCCGCCCCGGCCCCGCCCCCAGGCCCCGCCCCGCAGCGCGGGAGCGCGCGCGCGCGCGTGCGCGGGAGGGGGCGGGTGGGGGAAGCAGTGGCAGCAAGCTCCCGGAGGCGAGGCTCGCGCGCCCGCCCCCGCCCTGGCCCCAGCGCCCACCCGGTCGGCCCCGGCCCAGCCATGATCAAGGCCATCCTCATCTTCAACAACCACGGGAAGCCGCGGCTCTCCAAGTTCTACCAGCCCTACGTGAGTATCGCCCCCCCCTGCCGCGGACCCCCGGGGTGGGGGGGAAGAGGGCGAGCGCCGGCGCCGGGCAGCGCCCAGCAGGCTTCCCCAAGAGCGACCCTCGCGACGCCGCGGCCCTCCCCGCGTCCGACTCTTGGCCCCGCTGCCTGTCAGCCCGGCCGGAGGGAGCCGCTTGCCACTCCCCGCCGGCGGCTCGCCGTCTGTGGGCGAGGCGGTTTGTGCCGCCGCGAGGGGCGCTGCCCACCTGCCCGGCCCCTCCAGCCCCACGCCGCGGCCGCGCCGCTGCTTCCTGTCGAGCGGCCGCAGCCCGGGTAGCCGGCGTCCAGCCCGGCTCCCCGAGTCCCATTTCCCTGTCGCCCAGCCCGGCCAGGTGGGTTGCTTTTTCTGTCGCCCGGGGGACAGATGGGCCGCTGGGTCCGCCCTAATCCTCTCCGAGCTCAGCAACTTTGACTCGCCGCACGCCCTGGCCGGACGGTCCGTCCAGTGTGATTCCATATGGAAGCATCTGAAGCCCCGTATGACTTCCAAGGTGGCCGTTGAAAAAAAAATTCAGTGGGGACCTGACGTTGCTAGTGGACTTTTTAAACCTACTGCCTGAATTTACTCTTGAAATAACTGGCAGCCTAAGTCGTTGACCCATCCAGAAAGGGATTCTGTGTCTCGGAGTTAACGATTTCATTTTGGTGTGACTTTTCTTTTCTTTTTTTTTTTCGATCAAAACATAGGGGCATTCATTTGCCCTGAGTTTTAGTTTAAACGAAATAGCATCTGTGAAAGTTCTCTTCTAGAACTGTGAACATTGTTTAATATTGCTAGGAACAGATAACTTTGAAAGTCGTGAAGACAGTTTGTAAAGGATTGAGGAGAGGTAGTAGGCTCCTATGCCTTCCCTGAGGGCAGAACTCACGCTAGGTCATAGACTTGAGCTGTCGTTTGTAGGGTGAATGTGAGCTCCGTAGCTGTTGTGTTGTCTTGGGGCGTTTTTGCTTACAGCAGACATGGACTTAGAATTTAGTGTTGAAGATGTGCCAACACCAACCCTTTATGCGCATGGCCCCAGATGGAAATTATTCCTGCCATTAAAAATGAAACGTGAAAATGTCAGTTTGCCTAAAGTGATAATGCAGTCTGTGGAGGTGTTGGTTGAAGTGAGAATTGAGCTGCTTCCTTTCCTTAAGTTGCTTTGCTTTCCCTGATGATAAAGAACACTTTGCTCCACTTTTTTGTGCAGCTTTTAGTGTAGTATAACTTAAACGCTAATGGTCTGTTTAAAAAGTCTAGATTATTATTATTATTTTATTTTATTTTATTTTATTTTTTTGGTTTTTCGAGACAGGGTTTCTCTGTGTAGCTTTGTGCCTTTCCTGGAACTCACTTGGTAGCCCAGGCTGGCCTTGAACTCACGGAGATCCGCCTGGCTCTGCCTCCCGAGTGCTGGGATTAAAGGCGTGCGCCACCACCGTCCGGCTAGATTATTTTTGAATCCAAAATAAAATTCTAGTTGTTCCTTCTGAGGAAAACAATGCGTTAGCTTGACATTACCTGATTGTCTAAAATGTTAACTAGTCCTTGTTGAGTCCGTTTGCTGTGTAGAAAAGGTATGTTCCAAGAGTGAAACCGCATTAAAGAATTTTGGTTTTTTTCCCTACATTTAAATTTAGTAATGTGTCTGACCTGGTAGTAAAGGCCTGTAAGTCCAGCTACTCAGGAAGCTGAGACAGGAGCATTGGAAGTTCAAGACCTGGGCTACTGAGATCAAGGCCAGCCTGTGCAATTTAGCGAGACTCTGTCTCAACATAAAAAGTAAAGGGTGGGCTAGTGAGAGTGTGTCTCGTGTCCACAAGGTCCGGGCTTCAATCCCTAGTATTATAAAATTAATTATTAAACATTATAGGTCCCTTGGCTAATCCATGATTTCATAGTCATCACTGCTATAGGTAGACTTAAACCATGTGAAATGTGGATTTAACTTGGAAATCTAGAAATACAACTTCCTCTTGTCCAACTGTGGGAGTAGAACTGTCTTTGACCTTTCATTGTCGGTGGCAGTGAAGGCCACTGTGGGAACAGTTGTGCAGCTGAAGCCGCTGTGGTGGCACTCTTTTGGTCCTTGAGTGACCGTGCTGCTGGAGGCTGAGACTGGATGTGTTTAAAAGGATGCTGGCTGTATGGAAAGAAGGTGGTGCTCCAGAAGCTGTTTCTCTGGGTCAGTGGTTACACATTGAATTTTCCCAACCATGTGCTAAGTTGTCTTTCAGAAATAATTGAAAGTAATTTATTTCTTTGCTTCTTGCACTAGACCATAACTCTTGTGAAGGCAGATACTGTTTTTCACTCCTTTATTCCACTGTCTGCTTGTCACCAAATCTTTACTTCATGTCTGCCACATGCAGGCACTGTAAATGGAGAAACACATCTACTTCTGCCATGTAGGGGGAGTGTAGACATGGCTAAAATGGCCTACATGATATCACAGGTATTAATATTAATAAATGGTGTGGAAAACTAAAGCAAGGCAAAGTAGGGAGCGTGAGGATGATAACTTAAAATACCGCCGCCGCCAGTGACATTCTCACCAGGAAGCAGTGTTTCAGCGCAGTGTTGACTGTGGTAAGAAAAGCAACTTTGCAGAGAGATACCTGGGGGAAGGGCAATTCAGGCAGAGATACCTGAGTGCCCGGATGGATGGGGAGGTTGAATGCTTGGAGAATGACCATCAAGAATACAAGCATCGCAAGTGGAGGCTGTCAGGGAGGCATGGTTGGAAATGACATTTGTTGTGTAGGTCACCCAAGTGGAGCCCTTTTGCATTGCCTGAAACTCCTGTCTTGTCCTTGTGACATGCCCCAAATTGAGTCTGTGTCTTAGCCCAGACACTACATCCATGTTTTCTGAAGGGATTTCCCCTGCTGCTGCTCTTCTCTTAGAACTTTATTTTTAGGGTGTGGTAGTCTGTTTCACAGCCCACAAGTCCTTGGGACATCCTATAGAATTTTTGTTGGAAGTTATGATTTTAGCATATTTGTGTCACCTCCAGCAGTCAACATTGAGTCTTTAATGTACAGAACTTTTTTTTTTTAAATTAGTTTTTAATTGTTTATGTGCCTGTCTATGTGTACCGCATGCATATAGGTTGCAGCAGAGGCCAGAAGGAGTGGGATTCCCCTGGAACTGGAATTTCAGTTGGTTGTGAGCTGCCTGAAGTAGGTGCTGGGGACCAAACTGTATCCCTTTGCAAGAGCAGTAAGCACTCTTAACCAAAAACTCTCTCTAGCTGCAGTAAACTGTAGTAAATTCCTAATGGATTGGTGTTAAATGCATTTCTTTGGAATCTAGCTTTGGGATAAAATTTGGATTAAAATCGATTGTTAAATTTCCTTTCAACTGTTAAAATTTAGTTCTTCATTAAGTAGAGATTTTTCAGAATCTATATCTTTAGCACAAAAGTAATAGTGGAATAGCTGTTTCTTCATCCAGTCCTGTGTAAAGTTGAAAGAAGTCTCTTAAGAAGTATTCATCAGGTCTGTCAGGATGGCTCATCTCGTAAGGCATTTATTTATTGCCAGTGACCTGAGTTTCATCCCCAGGACCCATGTAATGGAAGGAAAGAGCCTTCTTTCATGTTGTCCCTTTGGTATCTCCCTCACACAAATAAATTAAAAAATTTTCTTTATTTAAAAACGATATATCCAGTAAGATTGGTTTTGAGTTAAATAAGTTAAGCAATATTTAGGGGTATTTCTAGGCCAATGGTTCTGTATCCTGACAGGATGCTGAGGTTTAAGTTCAACATTTATGGTTAATACTAACAGTTTGAAAATTGCTTAACTTTGACATGCTTCCCCTCTATGATGGGTTTTCACTCTTCATTTAGGCTTCCTTAGGACATAACATTCACGTGGTCATCTCTACCCCTTTGTACTGTAGATTTCGTGTTGTAGTAGCGTAGGTCATGCTTCTCAGTTGGTGGTGTTTGTGAGATGTGAAGTAACACATGTTTTGCAAGTCTTTGCTGAGGTAAAATTTGGCTCATTCCGGTAGAGCCAGATACTAAGAATGGGTGGGCTGAGTGCTTCCTTTTTTGTTTTTCCTGCTGTCTCCTTGAGAGTGTCATTGCAGAAGTTCAGAATTTGTGTGTGTGTGTGCATATTCTCTGTCATATAATGCTTAGCCACAGCAATCTGGCAACAGTAACTTTTAGTCTTAATAGTTACTTAGAAATTATTTGTATATTACTAACATTTAAACCAAATGTATTTTTACATAGCTATTAAACATAAAAGCAACAACAAAACCTCCTTGGGCTATATGATTTCGATGTTATTGGTAAACCATAATATATTCCTTAGTGAGTCATGCTAATAAAGTAGAAATATGAGTTGTCCTTGTTTCCACATATACTAAAGATTACCACACAATTTAAAGTACAAGCAGTAACACTTCTAAACTGTAAAATACGTGTGACTCCAATATAGTTGTAAGTTGTGTTTAAGTATTAGCCCATTTAACAACTTCAGGCACTAGAAGGTACTCTGTTCTTTAAATCCTTAAAATATGAAGTTTTGAATGTGTAGTTTTTCTTTAAAACATCTTTAAGAAGTTTTATCTATGCTTATTGGCTTCCTTTTAGTGACTTTTGACAATATGGCAGGTAGGATAATTAAATGCATTTTCTTTTTCATCTCTTACTTTTTCCCAGTGCTGGGGATGAAACCCAGAACCTTATGTATGCTAGAGTTTGCTGTACTACTTAGCTAAACTCCCAGGTACTTATTAGTCAGGTGTGGCACTCAGTTGCGTTCCCAGTACTCAACAACTACTAGGGAAACTGAGGCAGGTAGAGCACTTGAGCCCATGGTTTGGAAACAAGCCTAGACAACATAGTGAGACCCTGTTTCAAAATTCAAATCAAAATGAAATTTAAAAAGGTACAGTTATCAACAGTTCTGAGTAATGTGATATCAATATACAGTTATCAACAGTTCTGAGTAATGTGATATCAATACATATTATTGCATATTTCAACTTTTTAAAGAAAAAATTCCATATGATTTCATTTTAAAATATTTTTTAAAGATTCATTTTATGTGTAGAATTGTTTTGTCTACATCTGTGTATATGCACCATGTGCATGCTTGCTATCTAAGGAGGTCAGAAGGCGGCATCAGATCCCTTGGGACTGGCGTTAGAGATGGTTAAAAACTCCCACGTGGATTCTGGGAACTGAACCTGGGCCTCTACAAGACCAACAAGTGCTTTTAACCACTGAGCCATCTCATCTCTCCAGCCTTTTCATATGATTTGTTTTCCTTTAGCATTGGTTAAAATTCTTTGGGAGCACCTAACCTGGGTCTTACGTGATTGATGCAGAGGCTTCTGAACAGTTGCTACAGGGTGAGTAGTATAGCGTAGTAGTAGATGGATTCCAGCATAGATGCAGCCAAGTCAGTGACTTCTTACAGAGTGCTTCTTCATTTGCTTACTCGGCACCAAAATTAGTTATCTGAAGGCTGATTCCCCCCCCCCCCACACACACACAGTTCAGTCCAAATGGTTAGTTCCTGTAACCTAGAATTTGTCCCCTGCCCTGTCCCCTCAAAAAACAAAACAAAAACAAACAAACAAACAAACAAACCCCAACAATCTGGCTAGACCTACCCAAACAAAACCAATAATAGCTTTCTTTCGTCAGGATCCAAGCTTGGAAACAGATGAAGTGGTATTGTCAGAAAGCTGGAAACAGGAGTGTGTGTTGATTATGATGAGCAAACTAAGGGTTTATTATCGTCTGTTTAAGAAGAATCTTATTGTTAAGGCTGAAGAGATGGTTCAGCAGCTGAGAGCTTGTACTACTCTTCCAGAGGACCTGAGTATGTTTCCCAGCATTACTTGGTGACTCACAGCCTTCAGTAACTCCTGTTCTAGAGGATCCGGCGCCCTCTTTTGGCCTCCACAGGCACTGCTTGAATGTGATACACTAGTACACATAAAACGAAATAAATCTAAAAAAGCTTAAAAATGACCACCACATGTGTTAATGAATAGGAATTACTGTAATTTAAGAACACAGTAGGGCTGTGGAGGTAGCTCAGTAGATATAATGGTTGCCATGCAAGCATGAGAAGCCAGCTTCAGATCCTGAGTATTTGTGTGAAAACCATGTCCCCTATGTGCCTCCAATCCCAGCACCAAAGAAATATCCCAAACCAAGAAGATCTCTAGGACTTGCTGGCCAGCCATTCCAGTTGCTACAGGAAGCTCCATGTTCAGTGAAAAACCGTGTGTCAAAGGGTACAATAGTGGTACACATACCTTGGTAGTAGCCAACAGTTCTCTAATTAAACTAAACTAATTAAATCCTACTCAACAGGAGGGAGACCATGCCTGATATTGGAAACCTAGCTAACTGCTTATTTCTACTGAACTCATGGTCATTGGAAGAGAGTCTATAACCACTAATTTACTAAACCAGCATAATCTCTAGCAGCAGTCTATAAACATTTGTCCTTACAACTACAGGTAAGTGTAGTCTTTATCCAGAAAACTTCTTTTTGTAAGCAGACAGAGACCATTACAGAAAACCACAACCATTCAAAATGGAGAGTTGTGGAGCCCAGTTCCAGTGGGCTCCCCACTCTTAAGGTTCAGGGAACATTTCAGAAAGATTGTAAGAGCCAGGGCATCAGGGTTTGCTGTGAGATTATGTTTCTTAATAATACCAGAAGCTACACCCATAAAGTCTCACCAACATGATTGTGCAGATGTGAACTGAAGGATGACACCAGTGAACTGCCAGACTGGGCAGAGAAAAGCCCATGAGGTCTCAGCCTTACAGAAAGAACTAGAAGCAGTGGAGGCAAACTGATAGCAGGAAAGAGCCTTCCACAGGGAAGAGCGCACCAGTTTGTTGTCCGGTAGCAAATGGTCAGCCCTGAAAACACACATACAGGTAGCATTAGACCAACTGAACAGGTTATATTTAGAAATACGTGTGTATATACATATGCGTGTATGCATGCAATAACAGTTTAAAAAAAAAGACTGAATTTGAAGCAGAGCTGGGAGAGGTATATGGGAAGGTTTGGAGGGAGGAAAGGGAAGGAAGAAATGTTGTAATCAAATTATAATTTCAAAAGTAAAAAGCCTTTCCTATGTCTCCTTTCCAAGGCGACTACCTTTATCTGGTTTTCACAGCATTGTGTAAATAATGTGCTTTTGGCTAAGTTTTCTTTTGTAGACATTTCATGATCTATTTGGTTTTGTTATTGGAAATAATTATTTAGTTCTGACTTAGAACATCCGAGTCTCAGTCCCTCAAAGCTATTTCATACTTCGGATTGCATCACTCCTCAGTGCTCATATTAGTTTTTTATGTAAACTATCTTCAGCTGAGCCATGTTGTAAATTTTGTTTTGTTTTTTTTCCCTTCTGACATTTTATCTTCCTTAAAGATAATTGCTTTCCTGTTGAGCTAGCTTTTTAAAATTTACTTATCTCTAATATGTGTCTCTGCCAGTTTCCTGTTCGTTAAGAAATCTCTTGGAACCTTTTGACTAGGACCAGTTTGCACCAGTTGCTTGGCAGTCGTGTTTGGACTTTATTATCTGAGGGATTTCTCTTGCCTGTTCTCTGTGTCAGATCTTCAATTGCTTGAAGATCTTTGTTGCCTTATCATGGTGGAGCCAGGGACTTCTTGGGGAAAATGTAACAAGAAGTAGATTTTATGAGACCTTGCTGTTCTGAAAGCCTTAGTGTAAGTACATTGATTGAGATTTAGAATTCCAGGTCAGAAGTACTTCTTCCATGACTGCATGCTGTGCCACCTTTCTGTTTCCAGGGTTGGCTTTCAAAAAGTCTGCAGCAAGTCTGGCTCCTCCCTTTGTGTGTATGAGGATTTTACTGATTTACCGGGATGTATAGACTCCTGTTTCTGAAGTCTCAGAGCTCCTTGCTGTGAGACTGTTCACATCCATAGCGTGGGGTGCTCCATCAGGTCTTTCGTTCTAGAAGCTCTCATTGTCTACTGTAACCATTTCTTGGTTTCTTTGTATTCTGTTTTGATGCAGGAATTAAGCCCAGGGCCCTTGATTGTGCTCAGCAAGGGCTGTCACCGAGTTACCTAAATCCCCAGTCCTTCTCTCTATTCTGAGTCTGTAATCCTTCATTCTTCTGGACTAGTGTACATTCTTAAAATGTTGTTCTCTTTTCTTCTGTGCCTCCTCTCGTGTGTAGGCATTTTCCTGAAGTTTTTCTAGTTTATATCCTGAATTTGAAAGTTTCTTGTGTTACAATTTTCATGATATCCTTAATTTCTGAATTTTACTTGTTTCATAGTATACATCTCTCCTGAGTGTTTCATATACAGAGCTCAGACCCTGCTGTTAGAATTTGGAGTCTATGAAGGAAGTTCAAGTATGTTGTTTTAAGTATGTAACAGGAGTAGAAATGGTACCAAGGAGCATGGAGGTAGGAAGGACAGCTTTTTTTTTTTTTTTTTTTTCTCCTGAGAGTCAAAAGCAGGGTGCACAGAGTCCTGGAGTTTAGCTCAGACTTAAAGAGGTACTAATAGCAAGTGGGATGAACAAGGTGTTTCGAGACAGAGGCAGGGGACTGGAGGGAGCAGTGAGCATTCACTGTGGCTGATGTGTGGGTGGGGAGAAACCACAGGTGAGCAAACTCCACAGGTAGGTCCAAAGTAAATTTGGAGGATGTTTATGCTATGAAGGGGAATTTTGTGTATTAATTGTCAGTTTGGATTCATATTGGTGATTTAAAAAAAAATTTTAAGAGCCTGTTTTTAGAGCAGACAGACTTTTAAGCCCTTTTGTGCTCCAGTGACCAAGGTCTTCTTTCACCCAGCCATGATGGGGTTAGCGTTGATGAACCTGTGCAGTGGATGCTAGGAATGAGGGATGGAGAAGGATCTGTCCAAAGTCTCAGTCTGACATCATAAACTGGAGGTGGTTGGGGGCTGTGGAAACTAAGGACACCCAAAACTCTCTTCCTAGGATGCTCTCTAGGAAGTGGGGGTGTCACTTGCTTAAACTTTCTACCAGGAAATCCCTTTACCCCACCTTGCTATTTATTGCTGTAATATATTGATCTGAAAATACTGAATAACAGACAACAGACTTCTCTTGGGTCAAAGAGAGATCCTAGGACTCCCCGCCCCCCCCCACTTGCAGGAGCCCCAGGGGGCCAGGCTGGGTTCCTTCCATCTGCCAGTACCTGCAGAAGAATATCTATTTCATTTCACTGGAGTTGGAAAAGGGATCATGTCCTACTTTGCCACCCTTCCCAGAGCAGGGGAGGGATGGAGGCACACCGAGCTTAACTTGAGGTTGGAGCTGCAGCTGTGCAGCCTTCCAGTGTCATAGAGGAATCATTTACCCAGGACCGATCTCTCCGTTCAGAAGCTTGAGTCTTTATGTACAGAGATGAGAAACTGTTAGTTTATGATCTTTTCATTAAAAGTTTGATTGAAAACTAAAATAATTTGCATTTAACTGTTGACTTTTTTCTACCTAGTTGTAATGTGATTAGAGAATATAATTTTTGTGAAACCAATCCTTAATATTTGCTATTCATCCTTTTGGTTTTCTTATAGTTTAATTATGTTTTTCTTTGGCTCAAAGTCTCACTCTGTAGCCAGGCTATCATCTGACTTTCCATGTAGTCCAGGGTTACCTTGAAATTGGAACCCTCTTGCTTCAGCCTCCTACATACTTGGATTACAGGTGTGTGCCACTATTGCTGGCAATATTTTGTTTCTATGACCTGCAATATATGTGTCATTAAGCACTGTTTAGTTTTGCTTGGATTTGAATTTTATCCTAATGGAATGATTATGTATCATTGTGCTCCTTGCCCTTTCTGTTTCAGCTGTGGATTGAAGTGTGTCTCCCAGATTCCCATGCTGGAGCTCCAGCCACAATGGAATGGTATCTGGAGTTTGGGAAGTATTGAGTTTAGATGAGGGCGTGAGAGTGGAGCCCTCTGGTGGGAGTAGTGTCTTCCTAAGAGGTGCTGGAGAGCTTGCTTCTGCCCTGTTTCTCTGCCACATGAGTGAAAAAGAGCTCACCCACAGGCTAGGAGGAGAACCGTGCACCAGAAATGACAGCTGGGATCTTGATTTTTGGGCTTGTAGCCCCCAGACTTCCACAGAATAAGCCATGCATTGTAGACCCCCAGTCTGCCTCTTGCTGTTGCGAAAGATTGAGTCAAGGCACTTTTACTTTTCACATTATGATTTGGAAATGTAAATGGTAATGGTAAGAATATATCATAGTTTATCTATTCTGTGAATGGAGGATATTTGGATTACTTCAGCTTTTTTGTTTGTTTTTTTTCCGAGACAGGGTTTCTCTGTGTAGACCTGGCTGTCCTGGAACTTACTCTGTAGACTAGGCTAGCCTCGAACTCACAGAGATCCTCCTGCCTCTGCCTCCCCATACTTCAGCTTTGTAAAGGCCATTTTATAAGCGCTTTCCTGTTGTATATATTAAGAGTTTGTTATATGTATGCCATTGCTGACAATTTTTTTTTAACCTCAAAAAACTGGTTTCATAGGGGTCAGCAGAGTATGAGGAGTACAAGTGTTGATGAATGAAACTTGTGAACTGTTAGTGCTGCTTACCTGTGCACTGGCGGGCTGGGCATTTCTCTGCCCTGAAGTTGTGTTGAGTGTTATACCTGTGCCAGTGTGGCTCCCAAAGTGTTGCCGTTGTTCCTTTGACTGAAGTCACCGACTACTTTGCGCCTTAGCATCTTTGTGTTTGTTTGTGGACCATCGTATTTCCTTTCTTGTGAAGTTTCTGTTCATAATTTTGCTCACTTTTTTTTTTTTTTTTTTTTTGTTTTTTGAGACAGGATTTCTCTGTGTAGCTTTGTGCCTTTCTGCCTGGCTCTGCCTCTCGAGTGCTGGGATTGAAGGCGTGCACCACCACTGCCTGGCCTTTGCTCACATTTTTAATGACTTGGGAAGCTAGTTCTTTTTTACTGGGATAGGAATTGCTTGGTTGAGTTTAGAAAATATCTACTGAACCAATTCTTGGTTTGGGGTCTTAATTACATAAAGATGAGTAAGATGGACTCATTAACCTCAATTTGTATTCTATCAAGGTTCATTTTATCTGTAAACCAAGCTTCTCTATTGTCCCTGCACTCAAATATACTTAACTTTGGCTCCATGAGCTAATCTAATATTACTTCCCGGCTTAGTTTAGCCATCTGTAAAGCATCGGTCTCCGGCACTAGCCTGTGTCTGCTTTCCTCTTTCACCAGTGTGTCTGAGTGTTCCGGTTCTCTCATGGTAGTGGTAAACTATAATGGATTTTCCTCTTTTTCATCAAACTATGTTGGGTTTTGCTTCTGTAATCTGTATCTGATTTCCAAGGACCCTTCCCTTTTGTTTTTCCAGATTAAAATTACTATCTTTTATTTTCAAAATGTCTTAAAATGCTGTTGCACCTGTAAACTTGATCCTAATGCACATGAATTCTCCTTTCTCAGAGTGAAGATACGCAACAGCAAATCATCAGGGAGACTTTCCATTTGGTGTCTAAGCGAGATGAGAATGTTTGTAATTTCCTAGAAGGAGGATTGTAAGTAAAGCATTTCATGGGTATTTCTAATTTCTAGTGTGTGATAAAAGTATATACTACTAACCAGTTTATGATGAAAATTCCTCCTAATTAATTAAATTAGGTAAATTAATTGCTATCACTGTTAGGCATAACTCTGATCTATACACTTTTTAACATATTCAGTCTTTCTAAAAATGTCCCTCTCCCAGCCTTAATCTTTTTCCCCAGTTTTTTGTGTATCCTTCCAGGAAGTATAGCCTTAAAATATTTTACTTAGGAGATCACAATGTTCATTTGCATGTTGCTTTTTTTACTTAGTATTTTGTAAAATTTTGCCTATAAATCTATCTGGAGAAATGGAATTTATCTAGGAAAGTTGCTAGCTGCCAACCCTGACGACCGGAATCCGATCCCTAGGACCCACGTAGTAGAAGGAGAGAACGTACTCCAACAAGTTGTCATTTGACATATCTACACCCACACCCACACCCACACCCACAAATACATAAACGGAATAGATGTTTAAAACGTCTGAAACATCATTCTTTCCAATGGCTATAGGATTCCTAGGGTGAGTGCACATAAAAATTCAGATCATATCCTTTGTTTTATTATAAACAAAATCCAAGTCTGTTTTTCAAATCTATCTGTGTACCTAATATAACCCTAGTATAGATTCACCAAGTAGATGTTTCTATTTTTAAAATGAAAAAAAAAAATTAGCTTGCAAACTAAACAAATACTGTAAATATTTCTTTTTCTTTTTCATTGTTTGCAGCATTGGGAATTAAACCCAAGGCTTTGTGCATGCTAGGCAAGTGTTTTCCTACTGACGTGCATCCCAAACTCTAAATAAATACTTCAGATGAATGGATTCTGTTGAAAGCAGTTTACCTTCAAATATTTCCATAAATACTTTTTCCCCAGTTATATGAATAATACACTTAATATTTTCTCATTGGGAATTAAACTAAGTATCAGAAAAGCCTCATGAATGGTAAGATGCATATTGTTATTATATGTCAGGGCAACAGAACCCATTTTTGTCTGACCATATGCTTTTTTTTAATCATGTGGGAAATTTTCTTACATATCAGTAGCCAACTCGTCTTTAGATACATTTTAAAATGTTCTATCATGCTGTACTTCAACATGTAATGCATATTTATAATTTGTAGGTTTTGGTGTTAACCCCTCCAGACTCTAACTTAATGACCAAGACAGCGACTTGTTCTGCTTCTGTTCAACCTCTATAGGAATCTAGTCGTCTTTGCCATAGCTATTGCTTCTTTCTCTTAGCCTTTTACCTTATCTCACAGACTTCCCCCTCACGTAGTGCATTGCACAGGTAGAGTGGTGAGGACCAGAGTGACAGGAAGGGCCCTGTTTGGATAGGAATTATGCTTTGGATTGAGATTCTTTCCTAACCATATAAAAATAGGAAGTGGTTACTGTGCCAGAGATGATGTTCTGGTTTTGAACCTGGCTAGTCAGTTCCCTGGGTCAGATTGTTCAAATCCTTGGAACTTCATTTTCTCCTCTAAAATGAAATATTAGGTCTAAGAAGATATCAAAAATTAGGACTTTCTGTTTATTTTACATACTGTATTTCACCTCTGTACTGTCTAGTTTTTTTTTTTTTTTTTTTTTTTTTTTTTTTTTTTTTTTTTTTTTTTTTTGTCAAATTGACACAAATGAGTCATCAGAGAGGAGGGAGCCTCAGTTGAGAAAATGCCTCCATAAGGTCCAGCTGTAAGTTATTTTCTTCATTAGTGATCAGTGTGGGAGGCCCAGTGTGGTGCCATCCCTGGGCTGGTGGTTCTGGGCTCCATAAGAAAGCAGGCTGAGCAAGCCATGTGGAGCAAGTCAGTCAGCAGCACCCCTCCATGGCCCCTGCATCAGCTCCTGCCTCCAAGATCCTGCCCTGTTTGAGTTCCTGTCCTGCTTCCTTCAGTGATGGACTTCTATGTGAAAAGGGAAGCCAAGTTAACCCTTTCCTCCCCTGCTTGTTTTTTGGTCTTGGTGTTTCATCATAGCAATAGAAACCCTAACTAAGACTTCATACAAGAGTTTGTATCAGTATTAGACTTGTTTAAAGTGAAGTTGTATTTTCAAAGCCAACTATGGACTTGCTTTGTAGAGGTCCTTAGTTTCTCTGAGCATTAATCTACTTTATAACATGTTTTTCAGAAGCATGGTCTTTAAAACAAAACAAAAGACAAGCTATAGTGAAATTGCTGAGGTGCTTATTTCACCCCTTCAGGGAACAATTGTGACTGTTGTCATAACCAATTTCAGAATGTTTGAAGTGCACATACAGACTTTGAAATTAAATCCTCTCCAGACAAATAACAGCATAGTAAGAATCCTTCACCCCCCCCCCCACAAGATTATTTGTTTTTGCTCTTACAGGACAAGGAAGTAGTATGTACTTAGAGAAGTGGTTTCTATAGAGCTTGTAAGTTCAGTGTTATATTTATGGAATAAGAAAAATGCCACACCCTATATTGTTGTGAATATGCTCTTAGTTCTGATTGTATGTAGCCTAGTTTTAAATTATGTTAATGTTGAAGTGGTCTTGAGAAGGTAAATTTGGTATTATAAACTCTACTATTATACAGCTATAGTGTATTTGGAAATATATAAGATGCCTCAGATGATTCCTAAATTATTCTTTTAAAACTGCTGAATTCTAATCAATATGAATAAAAGTTTTTGATGAAAGAATTGAGTATTCATTAGCCCAGCGTTCTTACATTTAGATTTGAGAACAATGTTTTTAGAGAGCATCTGTCTAAAACTTAAGAAATAATCTTTTTTTTTTCTAGCTGATAATCAGTCTTAAGCTGTGTATTTTACTGTGACCTATGAAGTTATATCTTGTAAGCACTTGCACATACTCTGTGATCTGGCTTTTGCCTGTTCCTTCAGCCTCATTGTTTACTAATCTATTCTTGTCTACTGGCCTCCTGTCTCCTTGAAAGTGCATATTGTCTTGTCAGCCATTGCTACCTTACTCCAAGGTGCTCCTCTCTTCATTTTTCCGTGTCCCACCCCTAATGATTAGATGTCAGCCTAACTATTACTTTCTTTCTCAGTGTCCACTCTGAAGGGGTATGTCAGGACCTGCCTTGGTTCTCTGTGTGACACCTTCCCTTACCTATTAACTTTCTTGTCTCTCTTTTGCTATCAGTGCCTGACACACCGTACTTACCCAGTGAATACTTTAATGAATAACTAACTAAAATTAACTGGCTTCTTTTACTTGACATTTCTGAAGACTACAAAATTGCTGTCTTAAGTTTACTTAACTTCTGAAGTTTACTTGAATGCTATGCCATTGTTGCATTTTGTTTTATAAAAGGTTTTAACAAATGCAAATTTGCTTGAGCTAATGAAATGTTCTGTATTTTGTTCCCTACACCATTTTAATTATTTTGTTTTGTCATTTAGATTAATTGGAGGATCTGACAACAAACTGATTTATAGACATTATGCAACACTATATTTTGTCTTCTGTGTGGATTCCTCAGAAAGTGAGCTTGGCATTTTAGATCTAATTCAAGTAAGTTAACAGTTGCATCTTAACTACCTTTAATTAGTTTTTTTTTTATTATATTTTTATAAACTTAAGATTAAAATTTGGTGAAAATATTTTGTTAAGAGTGTTCCATAGTTGATACTAGATGGGTATGCTGTGGCATATTGCCTGACATAAATCATGTTAGAGGAAAGATTTATTTTCCTTCATAGTTCTGGAAGTTTCAGTCTGCCAGCTGATCCCATTGCATCCAAGTCCATGACAAAGCAGTAGTGTAGTGGAAGAGCATGGCAGAGGAACACTGTTGTCCTCATGGCAGCTGGGAAGCAAAAGGGCCAGGGACAAGATAAACATTTCAAAGACACCTCCAGTGGCCCCTTCCTCCAGCTAGGTTCCACTTCCTGATAGACTGTTTAGCTATGAACTTGTAAGTAGATTAATTCACCTAGAAAGACAGTGCCCTCATGATCCAGTTCAAACCATATCAAAGGATATAGAAACTAATCTGATGAGGACTAATTACAACTAATTTCATCATGCCTTTTCTGTTCCTGTGAGTTACTGCAAGGAGCCCAAGATTGTGAGTGTTTCTGCGTATGTCCAAATCTGACCCTAAAGACTTCACTTTCCTAGTCTCCTGAAAAGCTTTTGTAATGTCCATAGAACTCAAGGTCAGTAGTAAGAATGCTGATGGTTGAACCTCATCTGTTAACACTGCTTCAGTTCTTGAAGTTCAATCTTGCTTCTTCGTCATTGCCTTCAACCTTCACAAGTAATAGGTTGTGTGTGTGTGTTTGTGTGTTGTGTGTGTGTGTGTGTGTGTGTGTGTTTGCTTTTTCATATTGTTGAGCCTAGAGATGTTGTATTTGTTTCTTCCAGCATATTTTCTTTTAAAATGTCTCTAGATTCCATCTCCTGTTATCAGACTAGTCTTCCTCCTACATATTTAGTTGTATTTATCTCGTTGTACCTCCCATGCCTTGAGGATTTTGTCAACAACTGTCCAGTGTTGGGGATTTTCCTCCAGTTGCAAACTGATAAGTTAACCTAGTTTAAAGGATGGCGGCAGAAGAGGAGACAGAGACTTCTAGAACTATTAACAGCAAAAGCATTATCCACAAAACATCCCAAACCATACTAATATTTGCCTGTACTAGTTCTCAGTCTCAGAACTAGTGAGAGTCTCAAAACTGGCTGTGAAGAAGCTAGGTGATGCCTGCACCCCATTAGCTCATCACACAGGTGGGGGATCCCCGGCTTAGGGAGCTGAAATTCTTTATAATGGGTAAATCATATCTGCTCTGGGGAGGATGAGATTCTCTTTAAGGGAAAAGGTAAACTTGTCCTTTCCTCTGGAGGAAGACACTATTTTTCTAAGGCTGTTTGTCAGTGTGACAGATTTGAAAAGATAGTCCAAGACTGCATGTGTGAAAGTTCTTGGGGACTTCGGTGCTCACATGTACAGCATTCAGTAGCCCTGTGTCTTCAAACCTGGAACGACACTCCTTCAGAGTTTGCCTTCTGCCCTAGCTTTCTGTTCATGTGTAGACCTCGTTTTTATACAAACTGCAAATCAGACTGTTATCTCAGTTTCAGTTTCTTCTCAGCCGCCTTCATATCTTTCCATGTTTCTGTTTCTCTTACTCTAGGTCCATCTGACATATTTTTCATTCTTGCTGATCCTACCTGTGATGGGGGAATGTCTTTCTGTACACTGTGAATATGTGTTGCTCTGATTGGTTGATAAATAAAGCTGTTTGGCCAATGGCAAGGCATCTTAGAGGCAGGTGGGAAATTCAAAGGGAGAGACAGAAAGAAGGCAGAGACACCAGCCAGCCGCCCAAGGAGCAACATGTAATGGGATCAGGTAAAGCCACGGAACATGTGGCAATACATAGATTAATAGTTATGAGCTAATTTAAGATATGAAAGCTAGCTAGCAAAAGGCTTGAGCCATGGCCATGCAGTTATAATTAATATACGCCTCTGTGTGTTTACTTAGGGGATGTGAGTGGGAAAGATTTGTGCAGACCGCCAGCAGGCCAGGACACAGAAAAGCTCCGACTACATACCTGGGTCTCTCTTGTCTTTATTCAGTTTAGATTCCATGGGTAGTCACAGTGTGCATAGCCTTCTATGCACTTAATTCCTGGCCTGTGCTCACATGTTTGAAAGTATGTAGAGGAAAGGCACAATCACATTTACTGCTCACTTTAGATCACTGATCTCAGGAAGTCCTTAGCTGTCCACTGATCATAGTTCATCTCTGTGGTCCATTTTTTTTTTTTTCACCCTAACGTCACTTCTTCAGAACTAGCTAGACCTCACTTCCTAGAGCACTAACAAAATAGAAGCAGTCCGAAGAGAATGTTGGCAAGCTCTTGCTATCTACCTACCTGTCTGGGTGTGTTCTATAAGGGCTACCCTCACTGTGCTCCTTTTATAGTAGTTTTCACTTCTTCTTGCTCCAGCACCCTCTCCCTCCTCGTATCATTTCATCCTCTCTTCTAAATTGTTCCCTCAGCCAACACTATGCTCTCTCACCTTTACTCCCCTTCTGTCATTGATTTAATTTTTTTCTCTCCTTTGACAGCAAAACATTTGTTAAAAAAGGTAGATCTGAAACCCCTTTGCCCCCTGCACTTTTGTTGCTGAATTGCAAAGGTCTTAGCAGTCTTGATTCAGATGCTTCACTCTTGATGAGTACTTTCTCTACTTGATTTTGAGGATAGTTTTATTGACTGGTTTTTGTCCTACACCTTTAGTTACTTCATTAGGGCCTCTCCATCTCACCTACCTCTAGTTGTTAATAATGTCTGAGGGTTCTGTCTTGAGTATCTTCTTTTTGTTGCTTTATTCCTTTGCTAAGGTGATTTGATCCAAATACTATCTGTGTATTGATGGTACCAAATTTAATCTTTAGCCCAGATCTTTCCTTTGAATAACTGACTGTGAAGCCCAATTTTCTGCTGGACGTCTCCACTTGAGTATTATATGAAGATCTCAAGCTTCCTGTCTTCCAATCTGAGGTAGATCTGAAATCTGTATTTCCTGTAGTGTTTGTTTTATTGTTAGTAACAGCTTTACTCTTCCAGTGTAGGAGGCAGATCCTGAGTACTTTCTTGTCCTAAGGTCTCATTCTCTGTGCCCTGCCTCCATCTGAAGTCAATCTTTGTCTGACCACTTGCTACCTACCTTCTTCACTGTTACCACCTGTCCAAGCTACCACACTTACCTGTATCGTGGCAGTTCCCTGGCTGGTCTCCCTGCTTCCACTCTTTTGGGTCTTTACTAAGTACATCAGCCAGAAGCCATTGCAGTATGCCGCATATCACACCTTTTATTCTAGACTCTTCCTAACCTCCTCTTGACTAGAGTAAAAGCCACATTTGCCCATTTGTTAGAGGCTACCCTGGAGCCTGTGTGTTCTAACACTCACCCTGCCCCCATTGCTTATCTTCCTTCTGTCCCCTTCTCATGTGCTTAGCCTCTTGCTGATGTAACAGGCATACTTCTGTTTCACAGTTGGTTCTTGCTGACTTCTGTACCTGGAGTGTCCTTTCATTTGATACCCACTTGGCTGGCTCCATATCATTCTTCCAGATTTTGACCTAGATACTACCTTTTCAATATGGAAATCTCCAGCCATGCTTTTTAAAAAAATCCCCTCTACATTTCTAACATCCATCTGCTGTATTTTTTTCCATAGCACCTGTTACCGTTTTATATGCCGTATGGTTGACATACTTTATTATCATTTACTGCTAATAGAATAAAAGCTCTATGAGGACCTAGAAATTATGTTATTTATTGGCTTATCTACCAGAACTATATATTGCATTGCATTATTTTTGATTTATATAAGGAATAGTAGGTCTTCAAGCAATAAATGTTTGATGAGTGAATAAATGAATGAATTTAATGCCCACATACAGTATATAGCATAAAATAACTGACAATAAAGCCCAAAGGCTAATTAGAATAGTTATATAGAAAATAAAATATATCACTATATGCTATTGACATTTTCTTATCTGAGTTCTGCTTAATGTGCTAATTTGTGAGAGTCATTAAACCCTCTATATGTACTGAGGACTTTTATGTTTTCCGTTTATATGCAATACCATCTCTAAAAGCTAAAGGAAGAAGAAGAAGAAAACTTTAACTTTAAAAAGGCAGTTGTGGGCCAGAGAGCAGGTAAAAGCACTTGGCGTACAAGCTTGCTGAACAGACCCACAGTGGAAAGAACCACACCCATGAAGTTGTCCACTAACCCCATACACCCATGTGGGTGGGCTGGGGCAGGCGGGCGGACACACACTAGTGAATAATTCCTAAAAATTTAAATGTAATTGATGCAAGTAATTGTATCGGATCAAGATTATCAAGAGGAAATACACAGAATTTTTTTGTTTGTTTGATTTCTATCTGAATAGTGCACAGAGATGTGGCATCAGTAAGTTGTAAGCTGGGAAAAGCTGCATGTAAAAGATTTCTTTTTCAGTTGAGTTACGGCTTTTAAATCTGCAGGAAGGAAGCATCCCTGGATTTTAAATGAGAAATTACTGAATGACCAATCTTAGAAATATAAGTAGGAAGAATAAAGCTTTTGGTATTTTAACTGTTAATAAGTAAAAACAATAAATGATAGTGGAGCTATTAGTATATCACTTTATTCTTAAACCTGTAATTCTGGGTTTTTGTTTGTTTGTTTGTTTGTTTTAAGACAGATTCTCATTAAGCTCACTTGATGGAGTCATGCTGGCGTTCATTATGTAGTCTTGACTATAGGTAGGTCAGGCTGGCCTGGAACTCAAAGAGATCTGCCTCATGGGTGCTGGGATTAAAGGTGTGCACTACCATACTTGACAAGTCTGTAATTCTTTTTTGTTTTAAGATGTATTTTATTTTTATATATTTGTCTGTACGTGTGCATATGAGTACCCAAGGAAGCCAAAAGAGTGTTGGAACATCTGGAACTAGAGTCATAGGCACTTGTGAGCTGCCCAATGTGGATTCTGAGAGCTGTACTAAGGTTTTCTGAAAGAGCCTTATGTGTTCTTAACTACTGATCTATCTCTCCAGCTCCCAGATCTGTAGTTTCTTGCACTGAATTTTGAGTATCTTGGCAGGTATCAGTTAAACGAAATCACAAAGTAATCATGGTAAGCATTTGCTATGTGTCTGTTTCTCCCTTCTCCCCTCATTCCTTTCTTCCTTAATTGGTGGTGGTGGTGGTGGTGGTGAAAAAATGATAATTTTAAGATAAACCTATAGGATAAAGTGAATATAATTTTAAAATAATATTTAAAGCTCTAAGCAGAGATTTCAAAGAAGGTTTAAGCTTGCAATAACTGACTTCAGATGCTTGGTTGTTTGTCCTTTTAGCTCTGAGGACCACTGAAGAATCACTATTTTGCTTCCCTGTGTACTTTCCTAGTAAAGAAAGAAAAGACAGTTTTTGGTTTTATATGGCTTGGTAACAGAGAAGGACTGATCAGGGCTATATGTTGCATTACCTTCTAACTCAGTTCATTATTACACTTACTAATTTATTTGATATACAATTATAGTTTTATTCTAAAACTTTGTATTTCTGTAGAAAATAATTGTCGGTGCTTTCTGTTTCTCTGTTGTCTGTCCATGGCTGAAGAGAATGGTAAACACATGCCACATTTAAAGTGCTGGTTTTTATTTACCTAAGCTAGCCATTCATTAGAGTCTCTAGAGTTAACAAGAGAAGGAACTCCTTTAAGATTCAGTCTGCTTTATTGAGAAAGATTAAAATGGATGTGAATTTGCTTAGTGGTAAAGAAGTACTCTGTGCTGGCATGCTTTAGGTTTTGATGTTGTGGCCTATCTACAGAACAGCTGTTGCGTCTTGGAAGGGAGTTAGAGGAGGAACTGTCAGAGGACAAGAATTGTACGTCAGAACTAAAGTCATTCTGTCATGTGCTTTCGGAAAAGGAGAAATGTCTGTTGTGTTTTGCTAATGTTTTTGGCTTGATTGCTCAAACATTAGTAACTTTAGTGGTGATAGGATTTGAATTGTGTGTGTGTGTGTGTGTGTGTGTGTGTGTGTGTGTGTGTGTGTGTGAGAGAGAGAGAGAGAGAGAGAGAGAGAGAGAGAGAGAGAGAGATATTAAACCCAGAGCCTTACATGTGCTAACCATGTTCCACCCTGATAATTTGTTTTATTTTAGATAAAGTGCAGAAAAGAGTATTTCAGGAGAGTCGTATCATTTTGCTTATTATAAAAGCAGACTTGGACTTAGAGGAACTAGAGAGATGGCTTGGTAGTTAAAAGGTACTCTTGCAGAGGACTCAGTTCAGTTCCTAGCACCCACCTTCAGTGGCATACGGCTGCCTGTAACTCTACCTCAGAGGGGTCCAACATCCTCTTCTTGCCTCCTCAGGCACCCACACAGATACACACTCAGATACAAAATAAAGTAAATATACAAAAATAAAAATAAAATTCTAAAGATAAAAAAGCTAGAGCCGGGCAGTGGTGGCGCACGCCTTTAATCCCAGCACTCGGGAGGCAGAGGCAGGCGGATCTCTGTGAGTTTGAGGCCAGCCTGGGCTACCAAGTGAGTTTCAGGAAAGGCGCAAAGCTACACAGAGAAACCCTGTCTTGAAAAAAAAAAAAAAAAAAAAAGAAAGAAAGAAAAAAAAGCTAGAGCTATTTTTATAAGACCTTTGGCATATTACAGGTCAGCTTACTGTGTTACCAAAAAAAGAAAAGTTGTGTAATTTACCTAACAGGTAGTGAGTCTGTCATTACCTTAAACATGTTCGTGTCTTTGCTCTTGGTTACCAGTTGTTTTATTGCTTAAGAGGGAGCACTGAACGTGTGTGAGCCAGTTGCCATGATAACGTGGTTGAGTGAACAAAGATGAGTTGAGTAACTCATCATTTTTGCTTCTGTTTCATCAAACAGCTATTCAGAGCTTATTTAGAACTGATTTTCTCAATTGTTTTCACCCTCTGGTTGTAAGACTACAACTCTAATGTAAAAAAAAAATCAAAAGTAGAAAATGAGAACCCTAGAAGAGCTGAGAGACCCATTTGTTTTTGCATGTTCATAGAGGATAAAGAAAACATCAGAATATCTCTTTATAAGCATATACTTGTAATTTTGATGTTTCAAGTGTTAAAAAGAATACTATTCAAATAATCATTGAAAAGCACATTGTGTACGAAGATTTGGTGTTCTTAAAGTATGCTTGTGTTTGACTTTATGTGTTGTGTAAAATCTGGAAGAAACATTTAAATACACTCTGTGGAGTTGATGCCATTATGTCACTCACTTGAACAATAGCTTCTATTTCTCTGTTTTAATTGCTCCTAAGTGGATAGAAAGAGTAGCCTTTTTTATTCCTTTTTAAATCTTTGTTTGTTTGTTTTTGAGACAGTCTCTCTTATTAGTCCAGACTGGCCTCAAACTCACAGAGATCCTCCTTTGCTTCCTGGGTGATGGGATTAAAGGCGTGCATCCCCATGCCAGGCCTCTTTTCTATTCTTGATATATACTATTCTAATGTGATGACTTGATATGTAATAGCTGGCCTTAAGAGTCTTTTCTGTTGCTGCATGTGTACATTGGAAATGTTAAAATATTTACACAGTAAGAACAAGTTCATTAAATATTAATGTAGGTTGTTTGAGTTATTTATAAGCAGTCATAGTATCCTCAATTTGTGTATTATGCCACACAGATAATGGAAGCATGATAATGAATAATTCTACATTTCTGCTGTGGTTTTCTATATTGCATTTAGCAATACCACAGCATTGACCTGGTTCATTTGTAGTGAAAAAATTGAGTTTAGTTAGGAAGAACCATGGTGTTGGGATGTGTGTTTAACTTAAAGCTCCATGTGTAATATTGGCTGTAATCACAGCACTGCTAGACTAGCTTTTGTGAGGTCATTTCACTGTGGATGCTGCGTTAAATTAGTATAGTATTCATGCAGTTACTTAATCTCTATAGATCTCTGATTTTTTTTCTATAAAATGTACTTCTTTTGAAGATGCTGCTTATAGAGCTGATAGGGTGGTTAGAAAGGTCAGTGCGTTCAAGCAGTGTGGTATCTTGTGTTAAAAGTTCAGGCTCTGCCGTGTACTAGGTGTATAACCTTTGACCCTAATTTTCTTCTAATGGTGCAAATAATGTTGCCAAATAGGTGTGAACATTGGAAAGATATTCTGTATAATGCCTGTGATGTTTCAGTTAACTTTTCATCAAATCATATATTTATAAGAAAGGAATATAAAGGCCGACTTAATACACAAACTGAATTGATAATTCTTTTTTTCTGTCTTATTTTTTAGAAACATTTATACATCTTTTCTCCTATATGCTGTATAATGTCTTGGAATGAATTTTACAAGGTGACATACATCATAAGAAGGGCTTAGCTGAAGAGATGGTTCAGCAGTTAAAAACATGTACTAGTCCTACAGAGGAGCCAAGTTCAGTTCTCAATGCACACATCAGATGGCTTAAAACTGCCTGTGACTTCAGCTCCAGGGAATTGGACACTCTCTTCTAGCCTCTTCAGGCACCGTACACACACACACACACACACACACACACACACACACACACACACACACAGTTAAAAATAAAAAAAAATTTAAAAGTAGTAGACTTAATTGGTGCAATTGATAAGCAAAGAATACTGAGCTGAAAAAGATCTTCTGATCTTCCCTTTATCCTATAGTGAATTATACTGAAGTGAATGTTACTGACCTATGGAATTGCCTTTTGCCATGTGCTAGTGGAGCCATCCCTGCCTCCATCATTTTCCTCTTTTACAGTGAGGGTGGCTTGAAAGCGTTCTTGTTAGTGGGTAACAGATACGCTTTTGAAAGCTAGGCCTATCCAGGTTTAGAAACCACTTGTTAAAAGATTGGGAAAAACCAACTACCCAGTATCAAAGCACTGTGGATAGTTGCAGTCCTCTGTTGAGCTGAAATCAACCTCTGGTCACATAGGAAGGTAAGTTCCCATACATTTCCTTATGGAGACAGGGAACACTGGCCTGCAGGCTTCCATTCTGAGCAGTCTAGAGGAGATGTTTCAGGAAAATTTTGCCTTCTACATTGTTAGTCAAAATAGTTTAAGCTTTCCATTTTTAGTGGAAATATGTATATGTATGCATGTATGTGTATGTGTGCATATGTTTGTAAGAATATGAGTGAAATATGTATGTGTGTGTGTGTGTAAACCAGATGTTTTTATAAACACTTTAAGTTAGAATTGCTCAGATTCCTTAAATCTCTTTCCTGTCTTGTTTTCACAGTTGAAATGTATATTTTTCAGTAGTTAGAAATGTAATGATCACTTAGATTTTACATTTTACCTGTTCAGATTGATGATGTCTGGTTCCCTAATCTACATACTGTGTTGCAACCTCGATCCCTTGGAAGACGTCAGACCATCAGATTGATAGAGTCACAGTAGAGTAGTATGAATTTAGGTCTTAGCTAATGTAACAGTTGTGTAACTTTGAGTAAATTACTTAGCTTCAATTTTTTTTTTTTTTTTACAGATTTCTATAACTGCCTAAGCACATATCTCTCTTGCTGAATTTTATACTAGAGGTACTGAATATAAGAAGCCTGCATGGAGTATAGACTATAAAACATCTATCATTACTACTTCCAGTAACTAAAGCACTTAGGCAAGACATTTTGGGGCTGGAAACTACCAAAGTTTATTTTCTTTTATTCAATGAGAATTTCAGAAAAACATGAGCTTTTGTTACTTTTGTTGTTGATTTGGACATAAGGTAAACTTGTTGCTTCCTGGTATAGAATGGTTGGTTTTTAAGGTAAGAATTGGATGTAGAGGAGAGTGCTCTTTGAGCATAATTAAAAAATTTTTTCTAAAAATTCAGAAACTATTTTTCCATTTATTGACTGTCTGTACCTGCACATAGTAGCAGGTGTGTGCATGCTGCGGCATGTGTCTAGAGGTCAGAGGACAACTTGCAGGAATTTTCTCCTTCTCCCGGTGGTTCCCTGGGTGGAGCTCAGGCCATCAGACTTGGTTTATGAGAGGCATCTGTACCCCTGAGCCATCTTGCTGACCTTGTAAAGATGTTTTTTTTTTTTTTTTAAAAAGTTGAAATTATTTTATACTTGCAAAAAGTGTCCTACATAGTACAGAGAATTCTTATATACCATGTATGTTCACTCAGACCTCCTGAATTTAACATCTTCCATAAATACAGTATAATTATTAAGATTAGGGAGTTGGAGTCATTAGCCTGTTCCTGAAATCCTGATTCTCTGGAGACCAAGCAGGAATTTTGAGTTCTAGGACAGCAGCTTGGCTGTAGAGCAGACAGTGTCTCAAAAAGTAAAAAGATGCTGGGCGGTGGTGGCACACGCCTTTAATCCCAGCACTCAGGAGGCAGAGGCAGGCGGATCTCTGTGAGTTCGAGGCCAGCCTGGGCTACCAAGTGAGCTCCAGGAAAGGTGCAAAGCTACACAGAGAAACCCTGTCTCGAAAAACCAAAAAAAAAAAAAAAAAAAAAAAAAAAAAAGTAAAAAGAAACTGTCACAAAATAAGGAAATAAGGAAATGAACATAGATACACTACTTTGTGAAATCTGTACACCTTGTTTACAATTTGCCAGTCGTATTTTTAATGTTTTTTTTCCCAGAGGTGGACTCAGGCTGTGTCTGTAGTCTTCACGTCTCCTTAGTCTACTTTTGTGTTGTTTTAAAACAGGGTCTCACACAGTAGCCCAACTAGCCTGGAATTCACTGTGTATTTCATACTGGCCTTAAACTCTTGACAATTCTCCAGCTTCCTGAGTGCTATGGTTACAGGCATGTGCTAACACCTATCCCTTTTTACTGCATAACATGCCAGTTTAACTTTTTTACTTCATTATTTATAATCCAAACCAGTTGGATCCATTTCTCATGGATTTTAACAAAAGTTCCTAAATGCAGACAGAAAATCCTTTCTTAGCCTAGAAATCCTAAGAGGTCTGCCACATAAGTGCTATTGCTTGGGAATGTTGTATGACATTTGCTTTTATCTTTCCTTGAGCACGTTTTTATTTACTTATCTGTGTGTATTTTAACAGTAGCCAAGGTGTGCAGTGCTTTCTTTCATGAGACATTCTAAGTACTCGATAGTTACTCATTTTATTATTATGACAGCCTTATAACATAGGAATCATTATTATGTCTGGATGGAGAAACTGAGGCTTGGTGCTAAGTAGACTGCTCCAAATTTCTGAGTTAGAGGCAAGGCTGAGTTTTGAGTATAGACATGCTAATGCTTGTGTTCTTAAGTGCACTTAGGAGCCACACAACATCATTTCCACTGAATGCATGACAGTTGTCCCATAATGGATTTTAAAAAGTCCCTGTCACCCAGTGAAATCATAAACCTTATCATGTTTGTGGTGATGCTGTTGTAAACGGGCTACCTGCATTACCTGTGTATAGCACACAGGTATAAATATACCCGATAGTGCCGAACAGTGGTGGTGAAAGTCTTTAATCTCAGCAGAGGCAGAGGCAAGGCAGACTTCCGAGTTTGAGGACGGCCAGGGCTACACAGAGAAACCCTGTCTTGAAAAACCAAAACAGTATGCTGTGTCCCATCAGCACCAACCTTATAAGTTTACTATTTACTATATCCCTTAATTGCATTATTTTCTTTTCTGCTTGATCTAAGGGGGCTTTGTTCTTGTTGGGTTTTCTGTTTTTACTGGGTCTCATGTATCCCAGGCTATCTTGTGCTCACTGTATAGCCAAGGATGACCCTGGACTTCTGATTTTCTGCTTCTGTCTCCAGATTGCTGGAATTATGGAGGTATACCACCACACCCAGTGTATCCAGTGCTGTAAGTCAAACCCAGGGCATTGTGCATGCTAAGCAAGCACTCCACCAACTGAGCTGTGTTCTCAGCCCCTAATCTTAAATTGTCCTTCATCAGAGCACTAGGAATAGTAGTTTGCATTATCTCTGTGTATAACACAACCTACGTGTGGTGGGCTGTGCCATTTCTGTGTAAGTACATTATGTGATGTTTGCACAGTGACAAATCGTCTAATAACATTTCTTAGGACATGTCCCTTTGTAGGGAGATGGTGGGAGAGTTTAAGTCTCTGAAGACTAAGCTGTCTTGTAATAGCTGCTTCTTAGCCTGTGTATGATATAGACTCGCAGATTTTTTTTAAAGATGAAACAAGGATGTTCTTGTAAGAAGAGAAATGGGGCCCTGTTTATATGTGGATGTGTCACTTTCCTGATTATGTCTATCATCATTAAACTGTCTGAGTACTAATTTGGTATTTTTTTTTAAGTTAAAATATCCTTTAGTAAAGTAAAAGCAATTTATCTCCTAGTAGCCTTTGAATTCCTTAAAGGCAGAGGTTAAGTCTTGGGTTTTATATTCTTGCCATGTAAGACACTAGCTCTAAACTTTATACCTTTTTTAAAAAGTGAGACACAAGGGGGTGCTGTTTATCATATTACTTCTAGGTCCTGATTTTTTAAAAAAATTATTCTTGGGAAATTATAATAGGATGGTACTTTTATTATTATTTATGATCCAGAACCTCCAAGAAATAAAACAATCTTTGTGTATTTTTTGCAGAGAGATTTATGCTTGTGTGATAGAAAATAACTTTTGTGCTCTGGGTTTTCTAATTATATAAATAAATTTTGCTGAATGAAAAGAAAATTGTGAATTGTTTTTTGAAGAGGGTCTGAATTTTTCTAGTCACACTGAATGCTTGAATGGCTTATATGTAAATCTTAAGAATTAGTTTTATAAACTGACTATATAGTCATTATAACTATATAGTTGTTGGTGGTGTTCATCTATTTTCTGAGATTTTCGGAGCTGATACTTTTATCAGACATGAGAATCACAATCTGTGCCCCAAATCAAGTCTGGCCACCTATCCTCAGAAAGCCAATTAAAGGTGTAAAGTAGAGAAGAATGTATTCAATGTGGCTACGTTGGGAAGAAGAACAAAAAGATGTTAACCCTTCCAAGTCAGAAATAGACTAGGGTTTTAATAGAGGCAAAGGATATGAACATCTAAGTAGCTGTAGTCAAGGTGTGGTCCTGCTCACAGTTAACTCATTCTTGTCTGGACTTCAGTCTCACCCTGTAGGGTGGTTTCATATGCTGTTAGAACTGGGTGAAATCTCTTTTTGGGAGACAAGCTCCCACTCTGGTTGGTGCCTTTTCCTTCTCTGAACATGAGATTGCTAGGGAAATTCCCATTTCTTTGGGTCCATTGTTTCAATAGTCTGTTAAATTCAGAAATACAAAGTGTCTCTTTAGAATGTTGCATTTCTGCCAGGCCAGTTAGCATATAGTTAAATTAACAAGAAAATTCTGAAGTCTTGGGAACTGGAGCATTAGTTATCTTGTCTTGTTCTTTCAGTATTTACCAGCAGAATTAGACTTTTCTGTTACTCTTTTGTGGTGATATTATGTCCCCCAGTATATTGTGCACCCTAATAAACTTAACTGGGGTCAGAGAACAGAACAGCCACTAGATAGATATAGAGGCCAGAAAATGGTGGCATACACACCTTTAATCCTATCACTTGGGAGTCAGAGATCCATCCAGATCTCTGAGTTCAAGGCCACACTGGAAACAGCATGGTGACACATACCTTTAATCCCAGGAAGTGATGACAGGAAGCAGAAAGGTATATAAGGCATGACGACCAGGAACTAGAGGCTTTTTAGCTTTTAGGCTTTTAGCAGCAGTTCAGGTGAGATCCATTCGGATGAGGACTCAGAGGTTTCCAGTTTGAGGAAACAGGATAGGCTGAGAAGTTGGCAAGGTGAGGTTAGCTGTGGCTTGTTCTGCTTCTTTGATCTTTCAGCATTCATCCCAATACCTGGCTCCGGGTTTGTTTTTATTAATAAGACCTTTCAAGATTCATGTTACACTCTTTTAATTTTAGCATCATTCTGTGTTTGTATATCTATCCAGGTGCACAGTGTTGGCTATCATTTGTTTGCTGGGGTTTGGGAACTATGCTATGAATATTCCAGTCAAGTGGTTTAACAAAAACTTGTCAATAATCCAGAAAGTAAGACCTACCATCATGTTATAGTTCTGAGACTAGAAAGAGGTTAAATGATGCAGAAGGCCATAAAGCTGGGTAGCAGCAGAGTAAAAATTTGAAGCCAGATCTTAATGATTTCAAAGCTTCGTCTTCACGATACCACACTGCCTGTGCAGACAGGCTGTTTTTTATGTCATTGTGGTTAAGTTCTCCAGTGGGTCACATAGTGTCTCAGCTACTTTGTCTTTTTCACCCAATATAATCTGCACAGTAAGTAGGTTCTTCCAGTCTTTTGTAAGAGCATGTAAGTGAAGGGAAGCTATTTGCATAGCATTCTCAGCAGAGTAGTTACTCTTTTTGGTACTAAAAACAGGATGAGTTCAGCACGTAAGTTAAAGCCACAGAACTGGCTAAGGTAGGCATACGCATACCAGACCATTGAAAACATTGTTCTGACTCATAAGTCTACTATTGATTTAGGATTAGCAGAGACACACAAAAACCAGTTCCAGATAGAGTTGATAAAAACGTGGAAAAGAAAAAAAAAAGATTTTATTTTCTTCTGGGAAAATAGTTTTCCTGACCTTATTGTAAGTGATGATTTCTTAAATTGAGACCTGCCAATAGCAGCAAACTGTAAAAGAAAAAAAGCAGAAAACTTGGACTTTAAAGCTTTTTTGGTCACTATTTAGGAGGATGAGTGGACAGTTGTCACGCACACACACAAGTACACTCCTCATGTGACTGGAGAAAATTGTATTTAAATTGGATCTTAAAGAACGAGCAAATGTTCTGTGCGTAGAAAGGAGAATAGAAAAAAGGAAAGGGTAGTCCTCCCGACAGAAATAACATGCAGGTTACTCTGCATGATACATCGCACTGTGAATCTGTATGAATTGCCCTGAGTTTGGAGGGGTTACATCAAGGGGCTGCTCTTGAGAGCTCTTGGCCCCACATAATCACCTGTGAATAGGGCAACACTATGCTTCAGTTGCCCTGAAGCTTCATTTATGGTTGCAGTTCCAGAATTCTAGTGTATTGTAAAATAATATTGAATACTATTTTAAGTGGTAGTGTTTATAGCTGTCGTCTTTGTTCTTGGCATTGCTTTAGTATGTAGGATAAATAGTATGGTCACTGTTTTGTGAAGGCTGCTTCTGAGAAGGGTATAAATGGTAGTTTAGTACTTGTGAAACTGCAAGATGAAATTTAAGACGGTTTACTGATTTTAACAGGACTCAGATCTGTAATATACTCATGGTTAGGATTTACACAGTGAAATGGTGTGGAGTAAAATAAGCAGAGACACATGGTGCGAAATTTTATTTGGAAGAACCAATTGTAAGCTATTAGGTCTCTTCCTATGGAAGTCACAGGACACTCAACTCCTCAGGAATATGTGGTGGAATATTTTAATTCAGAGAAGTTCATCCTAGCTTGGGTATTGAATTTTTATTAGAACTCAGTCACATGAGTATATAGTGCGTATGTGACTGACCTTGGTTATGTAAGATAAAGACCCCCCCCCAGAAAAAAGGCAATTGTTGTCCATAAAACATATTACTAACATAGACTGATAATCTGCTTAGATGAATCCAGTCAATAAGGTAAGGCCCAAATACCATATGTGTTCAGAAACACTTATTTTCAGACAGTATTCTAGAAAGCCAGAGCTTAGTTCTTAGGACCTGACCAAAGGCAAGTCCTGAACCAGGTCATTTGGGATATGTGTGTGCATTTGTTTGAACCTATGCCTACTGAGGTAACTCTTCAAAAAGACATACAAGTTATTGAGACTCAGTTCAATTTTGTAATGAAGTCTTGTTCTTTCTCTAAGTAATGTCTAGGGGTTGGTTAGTTATAGTAATTTTGTAATTAAAAATGACTGTCCACACTAGATGTGAAAGAAATGTGGACTCTGTCCATTATAACTCTCTGATGAGCTTTTATTCAAACACTTTCCTGAAGAAACCTTATTTGAATATTTAAGTGTATTTTAATAAGTAATGGTGTTGATCCTATTTAATTTTAGTAATTTTCAGAAGTTTATTTTATAGACTAAAATGTAGTTTATCTGAAAGTAACATTTACTTTTTATTATAGTTATATATATATATAAAATAAGGATTATCTGCCTTATAGATAAATTTGAATGAATGTACATACTTTTCAAAAATATCTTTTTCTTTTTCCATAGGTATTTGTGGAAACATTAGACAAATGTTTTGAAAATGTCTGTGAACTGGATTTAATATTCCATGTAGACAAGGTACTATTTTCTATATTGTCAAGTATTTTAAGCTTTTTATTTAGGAAAAATATTAATTTGCACTTATCAGAGTAAAATGCCATTTAATGAGCAGTGATTTTTATTCTGTTAAATTATTTTTACCATGAGCCAGGCCACTGTGCTTGGAAGGAAATAGTGAGACTTCATGCTAGAAGAGCTCATACTAGAAGAGGAAATGGTATGGGCAGGGTATAGGTGGAAACATGGTTGCCTCTGCCTGGGTGTCTGTGATTGGAGGAAATTGCATTTAAACTGAATCATAACAATGAATAAATGTTCCATGGACAGAAAAGGAGGCTAGAAAAGCAGAGAACCATATTGGCAAAAATAAAATACAAGCTGTTCTTTAAAATGTTAATCAAGAAGACTGATTTTTGAAGAGCTGTTACTGCCTTGAATTTTGAACTTTATTCTGAAGCAGTTTAATGTTTTAGACAAGTTTCTCTTGGAAGTGTTTTGTTTGTGTGTGTTTGAAGGAAGACATTTTTTTTCCTGCAGCATGGAAATTAGTTTTGTATGCATTGAGATTTAAAACAAGTGAACAAATGAACTAAGAGCTTGTTGGAATAGTCAGAAGGAAATTTCACCAAGGGAGACTAAAGAAAGAATTGGTCAGAGTTGATGGCTATTAAAAGCAGAAGGTGAGAAGGAAATTGTATAATCAAAGTTGTTGGCATGTTTGGAGATAATGATATATAAGAGAAGAATTCCCAATGGGTTCAGACTGGTTTTCTGTGTTAATTAAGTAACCTGGTGTTTTTTTTTTTTTTCTGGTTTATTTGTTTAAATTTTTCTATTTATTTATTTGTTATTTTATGTGTATGGATGTTTTGTCTGCATTTATGTCTGTGCACTATGTGCATGTATGGTACCTGCAGAAGCCAAAAGAGAGTGTCTGATTGGATCTCTTGGAGCTGGAGTTACTGACAGTTGTGAGCTGAAATGTGGGAGCTGGGGGTTGAACCTGGATCCTCCAAAAGAGCAGCCAGTGCTCTTAGTCTCTGTGCTGTCCTCTAGTCCCTGTTGTTATTTTTGAGAAAGGGGTGATTATAAGTGATGCAGCTCTGAAGAGAAAGGTTTCGCCAGTGGAAGTGGCACAGCTCTGAAGAGAAAGGTATCCTGGCATTTGTGAGTCAGAGGATACCACCAAGTCACACTGCACAATAAACCTTATCCGAGAGATTTATTGGGAAGGACACTAGAGGGGGGCAGCCTCTGCTCTTGTGAGAAGCATCGAAGAACTGAGCAGGAGGCAAGCTTTATATAGGGTTTCTAGGGCGGCAGAGCTTTCCAAGGTGGCCTGATCTTGGGCTGTTTTTCTGTAGGGCAGGGCCTGGCCAGTCTTCCACCTTGAGGGACTTGGTTTGTTATGCCCTGTTAGAGGAGCCTGGGAGGAGGAACTTATAATGATTCACATTCTGGATAGAGTGGAGTAAAACATGCATTTAGAGCTTATGCATTGTTTATTTCTGTGAGTTTTCCACCTAATATTTTTGGATCAAAATTGATTGCAGGTAAATGAAACTTCCAAAAAAATAAAAATGCAGATGAGAGAGAATTCAGTAGTTAATATTTATCACTTACTTAGTTTGGTTACTTTTATAGATTGTCTAATCCAATCCTTTCAGTAATCTTGTGGAGAACTAATATTATCTCTGTTTTCAACTCATTAAACTTAATACCTACATAGGTTGTATAATTGCCTGAAGTTTCATAGTACTGATGAAAGTGGAGTATGATTGCAATTTATTACAGCAGATTTTTAAAACAAAAATTACTGAAATAGTGAAACTTTTTGTAGTGAATTGTCTGTTTTTATTATTTTTTTCTTTTAGGTTCACAATATTCTTGCAGAAATGGTGATGGGAGGAATGGTATTGGAGACCAACATGAATGAGATTGTTACACAAATTGATGCACAAAATAAGCTGGAGAAATCTGAGGTAAGACTGGTGAATGCTTTAGTTAGTGAAGGTTCTGAGCACGACCATGAGCTGTTGATGCATGACTTTGTAGCCTTCATTGTTGGTCCTGCAGTATCAACCTTTAGGCACAGCTGGAGTGCCATTCAGTTTCAGTAAACGAGTGTGCACATTTTATGTCAAAATCTCCCAAGACTGCCAACCCCCAAACAGCTTTATGTGTATTCTTTTAATCACAATGGCAGTGTGCCTTCAGATGCAGTTTTAAACTTTTTCTGGAGGGGGGAAAGGAGAGGAAGTAGAATTCTTCTGAGGAAGTCATGTTTTGTAATAAATAGATGTTTAGTCAATCTACACGTTGAGAAAAAGAGATTTAGTACCTTACTCTTTTTTGATCCTTCCAAAAAGCTAAATATCAAATTAATTACATATTTTATTCATTAACACATAAATTTTACTGTATTCTATAATGGAAAAGTGTTATTTGTGGCTAACTCTGTGCTGTTAGAGTCAACGTCAGAATAGGCTGAGTAACATTTACACTTTGTGCTGTGTGAAACCCTACTTTAGAGTTTTATTCATTCTTCTCTCAAGAATGAGGCTTCAGATCAGCGACACGTGCTGTGCCTGGATCATTCAAGTTCACATTATCTTACAACATACATGCAGAAAGATGAGCAGACTTGATAACTTATTCAACATTTTACTTATTTAAAGACACTCTTCTGGTTTTTGGTTTTGGCTTTTTTTTTTTTTTTTTTTTTTTTTTTTTTTTTTTTGAGACACAGTCTCACTATGTTTCCCAGGCTGGCCTGGTGCTCACAGAGATTCACCTGTCTCTGTCTCTTGGGTATTGGGATTTCAAGGCATGTTTACCATCCCCAGCCTTTAAGGATACTCTTATATTTTATAACTCAGATTGAAAAACAAAACAAAAAGAATTATTAGTAGAAGTTCAAACATTTGGTCAGTTTCAAGTCAATATTACTATAAAAGGAGTGATATTACTATTACTAAATTAATTTACAACAGGTGAGTTCTGAAAATATCTTGTTGATATTTAAAGTTCAGTTTGATACAATTTGATGCTCATTTTAATTGAAGAAAATGCAAAATATGAATGAGAAACAGATGAAGCTCCTTATATTGTAAAGTAAAGGTCGTCTTCCCTCTCTCTTTATCTGTTTGCCATCCCTGTTGGTTTGCCAGAGGAGGGAGGGGCTTGTGGTGGTGATGCAGAGTGTAGTGAGGACTTGGAAAGGAGCTGTAGCGTGTGTGCTCTGCCACCTGGTTTTACATTGCTGGGTTGGAAAGCAGACAACATGCAGTGGATTATTGGAGGCAGTTTTGTTTTAGGCCAAGGAAAAGATCAGTGTTATTCACTATATTTATTTGTAACATTATTATTAACTTGAATGTGTCATTTAAAAGTTTTAAAATGTTGACTTGAAATGTATGCAAATTGTTCAACATTGCTTCACAAAACTATGTAAGTGGTTTTTAATTAGGGCTTAAATGCCAAGCCACAGTAATATAATGCATCAGTAGTTGGTCTAAAATACAGGGTTAATTTGTGAACTCTGTAATAATCTCTAATAATAACATATACTGGTCACGTGATTGGTTTTCCATACTTTAGGAATTCACTTCCTGTTAGTGGTGGTCCCTCCTTTTCCTCCTTTTTCTTTCTTTTTTTGTTTCCTGTTTACTTTTGTTCTACATAGTGTTTTATATAGTATTTGCAAAAGTCATGAATAAGAAGTATATTTGGGGTGTTTGGTTTTTGATTTTCCAGTAGACTATATTAGTAAGACAGTTTTTCTTAGCTATGGAGAGTGGCAAGATGCAGAATTTACATTTTTGATGGGAATGCTATGGTTTTATAAAATTACTATGCAGAGATACTCTTTTACAGACATAATCATCTTTAAAAATTTAGAATATTGGTGAATATTTCTAATGGTCATCCACTGGCTGTGTTTTAATATGTATAATCAGCTGTTATCTGCTGCCAAATTATTTTTTTTCTGTGTGTGTGTACTTTGTAAGAAGATATATTTTAATCAGATAAGGATTAAACCACCAAACTACATTATCATTTGTTTCTCTACATTTGACATCCTATTTCTTGAAATTGTGTTAAAATTATATTAAGTTGTCATTAACTATTTTTCAATGTTTGGAAGACCACACACTAAAATTGAAATCTTCATATGCTTTAATTTTTTTAGTTAACTTCAGGTATTTAGACCTAACCAGCCAGGTGGCTCTACAGACGAATCCAAAATTATTTAGAGAGCAAAGTATTAATTTCTTAGTAAATTTCAGTTAAATTATTATAAAACAAAAATAACAAGGAAGAATTAACTAAAATTCTGATTGGTTAAAAAGAACTGATCATATTTTAATAATTCATGTGAACTGTTTTAGGATTATCTTCTAGCTTTTGAAAATTATCCTGAATATAATTAAGATATGGTTTTTGAAATATGAGTTTATTTAGGTCACCTGTCAGAAATCAAGTACAGGGACTTTAAGATAATGCATTTCCAGTGATTGAAGAAAGTGACTAGTTTAATTCCCAGTGCCTAGACAGTAGAAGGACAAGTCTATCTGATCCTGAAGGAGAGAGGCAAAGGCATAACAGTGTATTTCATCTATCGTGGGTTGAGAGGAAAAAAATGGTTTATTGTCTCTTTGGGATTTGGGGAGAGAAGGGTTTAAGCTGGGATATTGGTGGGGATTGGGGAAATTTGAGAGGCACCCAGCAACCTGCCAGGGAATAAAAGGAATTCTGGGTGTGGTAGAGGGGTGGGCTGGGAAGACTTGTTGGAATTATGTATTTCTTGTTATTCTTAAGGTGGATAAATGGGTCTGAATTTAGTCACTACTTTTTAAGTCAGTCCTCCTTTTTTCCTGAACATCCTGATCTTTCTAGCTCTTTCCGTTCTTCTCTCTTACAGACCTTTATCTTTCAGTCTCCCAGACAGGACAGGTAGACAAGGTATTGCTGACTTTGAGAAAACGTACTTAACAAAGGGAAAGCAAAATGATGTCGAAGGCAATTATTTTTTAGGCCAGACTCAAAAATTCTTTGTGTTAATGAACCCATATAGTCCCTGTAGCTATTTTCCATTCTAGTTTCTCTGTAGCTCCTCCATCTTTTATTGGACTAGTGTATTTCCTAGTGCATCATTGGTGTCATGTCTGTTCTGTTCTGTCTGCCTGCATTGTGAAAGAAAGTTTAATTCTTTGTTCGTTTGTTTATAAAAACATGGTCATTTAATTGAAAAATTGCATTTGTAGAAATGACAATTTACTTTATATATAAAGTTAATTTTTAGCATCCACTAGCAGAACCAATCTCAGTTTAACTCTGGCAGTATATATAGATATGCCTGTATTTTAAAAAATAATCTCTACATTAAGGTTCTAACATAAAATTACCTGCTGGGCTTTGGAAGCTATGAGTTTGAGAACCAAAAGCCAAACCTTTTGAGTTTTCCATAGAAAGTGGGAAGCAGTGAAGGTTTAGAGTAATGACTGTTAAATAGTATCCTTTCCTCCTAAAATGGTTTTCAGTTCCAAAATCTTAACAGAATTGCTTTTGCCATTTTGATCTACAGGTCATATTAGCAGTGGCCAACAAAAAGACCAAATTTTTTAAAGATGAACGAAGTGCTCTAAAAATAAAAACACATATACCAAAATTCCAGACATTGAAATATATTGTGTTTTAAAGCATATTAGAAACTTTTTTTAAAAAAAAAAAACTCTTAAGTTTACGAAACTAATTTTTCTTGTTTTTGCCATGCACACATACACACCTACAACCCCCCTACTCACCCACCAATCCTAAAACATGCACACACACACACACACACACACCTATAACCCCCCCACTCACCCATCCACCTAACACACACACACACACACACACACACACACTCACACAGATCTACAATCCCCCACACTCACGCATCCACCCTAACACACACACATGTGTGTACACACACACACACACACACACACACACATACACACACACACACACTCACACAGATCTACAACCCTCCATACTCACCCATCCACCCTAAAACACACACATACACACCTTTGATTGTTCTTGTTTCACACTATAAATTCACAATGAATTACTGTTTAAAAAGCTTTATGATGCTACTGTTAAGCAAGTTTTTTTTTTTTTTTTTTTTTTTAACAAAATCATGTCAGGAGAAAAATCAAAATGGTTCTAAACTTCCAATTGAAAATTTCCAAATCAAAATAATTTACTGAGTCCTGTGGTAGATAAGATGCCCTGTAAGCTAACAGTCATTACCTGTCCTGAATAACTAGAAATGCCTTCCTGAGAGGCCAGCACTGCTTTTTAGCCAAGACATTATTACTCTGGATGGGTTTGAGAAGCAGTGATGCATAGTAATAGATTTATAACAACTATAATTTATATCTTATTCTGAAATTGTGGGCTATTACGAAGCTCAGATACAACTTTTGGTCCCGGTCTCCAAGTATTATTTTCTGGTATGGAAAATATATGACCTCATTTACTTCATTGGTTGAGATCACCAGCAATTTCTATGTTCGAGTAATTAATTGTATTAAACTATTTTCTAGCAAAAGAGCCAATAACCACTTAGGTCTTTTAACTTCTATCCCTAAAACTAGTAATTGAGTTTTAAAAAAATTCAGATACCTGTTTCAAAAGAGTAGAGACTAGAAAAGTGGCCCTAAGATACAGATGTGGAAAGGTCAGCACATGAGTTGATAGCCTTGTCCTTAACTTGATAGGGACATTTATTTTGTATTTTTACAAAATTACTATGAGGACCCCTGAGGTCATGTGCTATGGTCAAAACTACCTATAATCAACCCACGAATGTTATTAGTCTGCTGTATTTATTTCACCCACGCAAATCCTGTGTTGGGTATTAAAACTATGGGGCCAGACATGGTGGCACACACCTTTATTCCCAGCATTTGGGAGGCAGAAGCAGGTGGAGTTCAGGGCAAGCCTGCTCTTAATAGAGAATCCCTCCCCACCCCCCGGGCTATCCAGGGCTACTTAGTGAGATCCTGTCTCACTAAGAGAATAAGAACAAAACAGAGAAATTAAAGCCAAAACTGAAGATGATATATGTTAATTTTTTAAGGACTTAAAAGTTTTTGAACATTGAAAATTCACTAAATTTGTTTATAAAATACTATAGGTCTGGCTCACTAGATTATCATCAACATTTCTAATGTGTTTGTAATTGTGATGTTAAGCACTGCCTTCAAAACAAGAAACAAGCCTGTTTTGTCTTGCTTGTTTGGTTTTTGTTTTGTTTTGGGTTTTTTTTTTTTTTTTTTTATTTTTTTTGTGACATAGTCTGGCTATATAGCTCAGGCTGGCTTTTATCTGAGTTCTGGGACTACAGGTGTGTGCCACTGTGCCCTGGAAGGACAAGGCTATATAAATTCCCAAATTAAAAGTTAATCTCCCTCCATTAAGAAATTAAAAGATTTGGGATTTTCTGTTTTACTGAAAAACATGAACTTAAAATATGTAATTATTTTGTTAATGATTTTGAGTCTGAAACCATTTAGTACCATGTTTATTAATGTTGGTCTTATTTGATTTGGCTGTTTGATCAAAATTATGAATGTTCATGTAGCAGTTTCCAGAAAGAAGGGTAAAGAAAGACTTTAGTTTGGGTAGATTATTCCAACTACCATCTTACAATGCTGTATTGCAAGCTTGAAGAAAATATTTTAAGATGGTAGTATGGTATTTTATACATTATGAAATAATAAGTACATGAACTATTAATTTCTGTTTCCCAAGAAAATTGGTAACTGCATGAGGAGAAGGAAGTTTCAGGTTATTTCAAATATATTTTAGCAATGCTGCTTTTTCAGTTTTGCTTGCACATATTTTGTTTATTTTTGGGTCTGGCAATTTAAAAACAAAACCAAAAACAAATCATATCCATCCATTACTATCTTTGTGATTCAGGTGCTTGAAATTTCCAAGAGTATGTCTGTACAAGTCTTCTATCTGTTTGGCCTCATTTTGGTATACCTGCAGACTTCATTTTGTTTTCTTTCTCTTAATTCTGTTAATTTATTTAATCTCATGGGAGAGAAAACATGACCATTCTTTTCTCTATGGTACTTCATTCTGTCATCCAGTTCATACTCTTAGCTGCTTTGGATCCATGTATTTGTTTTTGTTAGTGGAGTGGCCGCTGCTTAGCTGCCGCCACGGTAGTGCGCGAGTGTAACCGACGGAAACAAGTTATTTCTCCAGTAGAAACTCCAGTCTTCCTATTTCTGCTCTGTGTCCACTATGCAGTCTTAAATCTTCACAAACTATACTGTACTGTCAAGAATAGCTTATTTTTATATTTTAAAATTATACATATCTACATACCACTAAAAAGTGAGGTAAACTTCATTTCTATAAATGTTGTTGGAAAAGTTGTTAGTAAAAGTTATACATATGTTTGAGTACATCTTCCAAAAGAAAAAAAAAAATTCTTAAGCAAGATGAAAATTACTTTCACCCGTGTCAGAAAATGGATTTCCTAATGGGAAATTACCTTTTCCACATTTTATGTTTTAGTAAACATGTTTCAGACTTGACAGTCATGGACGTCTGAAAATGAAATTTATTTTTTGTTTTGATGTTCTGTGAGTAACACAGTCTTTTTGTTTAAGTCATGGTTTATATTCAAACATCTAGAGCTCATGTCAGCTTTGTGTAGTGATCAATAGTCCTATTTTTCTTCATATATTCTACCTAATATTGGCGTAATTAAAATTAAGACACATATTTCATGGTTTACCACCACTTCCTCTCTTGATACACATACTACACGAAAGCAGTGAACATGCTTGAGAAATAATTTGATTCTCGAATTCATCTGCGTGTTCTAAATAACCCCATCCTCTGCATGTCTACAGCTTGCTGCATATGTTTAGATGAGATGTAGATGGTTGTACTTAGAAGCTTCTGGTTTTGCACAGTAAGGATGTGGCACATAAATGCCATTGAAATCAGTTCCTGTGATTACTTTATATATTTTCTTTAGCAGCTAAGAGTTGACACCATCTTTGGTCACAGAAACAGTTTAATGAAATGAAACGCAATGTTTTTCTTTTCCTTGCCTGAGCTTAGTTAGCTATACACATGGTGTTATAGAAAACAAGGCTTCACGGTATTAATACTGAAAAAATTGGTTTCCTGTTTATAAAGGTAAAATATAAAATCAGTAAAAAGACACATACTTTTTCACAATAATAAAGCCTTTTAATAATTTATAGCCTTTAAAATACTTAGATTCAAATACTTTTCCATAGTTAAGTTTTTTTGTATGTAATCCTTTATGGAAATTCAAACGCTAAAATAGTAGCAAATTGATCTTGGAATTTGAAAATTTACCAAATCCTTTTCCTGGAAAAATTATGATAGTTCCAGATGTCTACAACTTTAAAATAATTTCTGATCCCTTGCAGACAACATACTTTTGGGAAAAGAAAATTTACAGGGTGGCAAATCTCTTTGAACTGGATTCTTCTTTGATCCTCAGTCATTCTAAATTTTGATAGCTAAGACTTTTACTTGAAATTACCAAATTAAAGATCCTTTTGAATATGATATATATTCAGCTATATCATTCTGAAGATAAGATATTCAGTTGTATCTTTAACACTTTTGGAGGGTGAGAAAGAAGTGGGGTACACCATAAACGTCATTGTTTCAGGTAGGTACAAATGAAGAAATCAGTCAAATTTTTAATTTTGCATCAAAAACAACCTCCATTCAACTCTGGAAATGGAATCTCCCAGCCTGTGTGGACTTGGGAAGGGAGCTTTACCCATTCTCACCCATATCATTGCCTGTATAGACCATATCTATTATTAGTACAGTTTTACTAGTTTTCCTATTTCCAATCCTAAATTGATAACCCATGGCTTTTATTTTATTGCTTAACAATGTTTGTATCCTTTATTCAGCAAATAGTTTACACTGGCCTATTTTGTATCAGTCAAGATTTTTCTCAGGTAACAACAGCTTTATTATTATTATTATTTTAATTAAAAGAGGTAGGATTACAGAAGAAAAAATGTAAATTATGAAAAGGGACTTTAAAACTACTGCTTCTAATTTCATGGATATTGTCTTTTCCATATATGTAATTGAGCAAAGGAGAAGGTTTTGTTTGTTTGTTTTGTGTAAAACAATGCCACTGAATTCAGATATATTTGTTGGCTTTGCTTTTTATATAGTCTGAATTTTTAAAAACAATGAAATCTTATTGCTGTATGTTAAAGCTTGACAGTGAAGCCTATTAATAGAACTCAAAACATTATATATGTATTTTTCTTTCATTTTTAAGTGTAGTTTCTAACAGATTATTTGACAAATTATAAATGTTTCTACTAGAGGAAGCCAAAGCACTAAAGGTGATAATTGGAAATTTGAAATTCATTTCTTTATATATACTGTTTTTTTCTTCAAGTTTGTGTGGTTGAAACTCAGCATATATTGTTGAGTCTAATTCAGAGGACAAAGCATGCTTAATCACTAGATTTCCACTAATGGCTTGCTTGGGAGAGTCTCCATGCAGTTTCAGCTTTGGGCAGAATTACTCTTTTTGGACTAAGGCTTCCCTAAAGGTGTAATTTTTTTTTAAAAATGTTTTAGAGTTTGGAAGAGTCCCAGCAGTATTAAGGCCAATTTCATTGTTTTGAAATGTAAGGGCTTAGCCCTGAATGAAGAAGCTAAATAATTACTAGTGCTTTTATTTCACAAACATATGTTGATGATAATTTCCATTTTAAAATAAAAACAGCCTGTCATGATTGTTTCAAAAGATGTTTAATAAGGAAACTAATATAAATCACTCCTCAAAACTCATGTCTGTTAAATTGTAGCTAAAATTTAGCTTTTATTTGAACATTGTGTGTGGTATCTGGGTAGCACACATAACTCGTACTTAAATCTTTCTTTACATTGTTATTGCATGTATTCACTGTATTTTCTAATGTGTCAACTGTTTTCTCTTTATAGATTAGTATTTCAAAGTAATCATCTCATACTGACTCAAACTACCATCTGGTCTCTAAGCTTGTTATGTGAAAACCTTTTATCATTGTCTTCCGTTGCTAAGTTTGTTTGTAATGAGCTACACCTGAGTTGTACATTTTCTTTTTCTTTTATTTGCTTCTGTATACAGGCTGGCTTAGCAGGAGCTCCAGCCCGTGCTGTATCAGCTGTAAAGAATATGAATCTTCCTGAGATCCCAAGAAATATTAACATTGGTGACATCAGTATAAAAGTGCCAAACCTGCCCTCTTTTAAATAAAATATTAAAAAGGCCACTCCCAGGTAAAATCCAGAGAGAAAGTCATCTAAGTTTACCATGCAGTTGTTTACCAAAAATAGAGGAGTCTTAACTTGGCTCTTGGATTGAAGTCAAGGTACTGTATAGAAGCTGCATAAAATCAGTATGAAAGTTCAATGTTGCTTTTCTTGCTCAGTGATTTTAAAGAAATTGAATAGTTCCCGTGTGATTTTTTTCTTTTCTAAATTGCATTCCTATGCCCACATAAAGGCATGCCTCTATATATTGGCTATTACAGTATTTCGAAAAGTGAGATGTTTCTTTAATTATGTACAACCCAAAATGTTGATGTTTTGTATGGATCACAAGTGCAGCATTCTCTAATTCTTCCTGCTGTTTGTCACAATTGTTATTTAAAGAACCAAGTATGTATTGCATGAAAACATGACCTTTTCCTTAGTTTAAATAAACTCCAAGGTAACTGGACTTCTAAAGTACCTTCTGTTTTGCTTGGTATCTACTTTAGCAATAATTTTTTTTACAACCTTCTGATTCAACAAAGTAAATAAAAGTATATTTTACCACTGTTAAACAACTGTCAGTGTTGACTTTTTCAATTTATACTCAGGTTTTTATTCCTCAGAAGCTCACTGAGTCATTCGGAAGCTGTTGTGTCCCAGACTGAGTGGTGTGTCTCAGCGTGATTATTCCGTCTGATGAGACTTGCAGTGAGATATGGCGTATCTTGGTCAAAAATGTTCAAGAACTGTTTGATTTTCCTATAAATAGCCTTGCCTTAAGCTCTTTGCCTCATTCTTGCCCAGATGGTGACCAGTGACGTCAGGATTCCAGTTAGTGTTCTCAGATCACAGCTAAAGTAACTGTTGAATCTTGATTGGTTGGTTCTGCCTTTTAAGTTTTGGCATGTGTCCTAACTTCTTGTCATTGGCCCATATTTTCTCCTGTGGTCTTACCTCAGGAACTGAGGGTCCTTCTTAAGTTAGACCGTGGTTTTCCATATAGTTGTTCTTCTCAGACATGTTTTCTTTGAAGCACTTCTTCATATTTGTTTTATATATGAATTTTACTCTAAGAACACTGTAAGAAAAAAAAGTCACTCTTTAATTTTTTTTCAAGCTTTGTCTGCTTTATTTCACCACTTTAAGCAATAAGACAAAACAATAACCTGTTATTCATAGGGGTGTATTTTTTTTCTTACACTGAAGCATATTTATCTCTCTGTGGAATCCTAGACCCCATTATATTGAGGTAAAAGGAAATTGGACCTTCAGTTTTTACAATGTCCACCAGCTCTGAGATGGTAAAAAAGACTTAGAGGAAAGTCGTACCAGTGGGATTTGTGGGTGAGAGTGATGAGGAAGAAGAGGTAAATGGCAGAGCCCACGTCCATGGATGTGCTGGGACAGGTGAGAACCTGCAGGAGCCAGAAGGAGAGTGCAGGAAGGATAGAGTGGGTCACTTAATGTCCCTCTGTCCATGTTTACCCGTGCCTGGGCAAGCATAGTCAGTGACCTGAAACGTTTAGGTGTTTCAGAATGAAACAAGGACAGAATGTTCACTTGAGCATAGATTATTCGTATTTGTGCTTCTAAACCACATCATAGCCGGGCGGTGGTGGCCCACACCTTTAATCCCAGCACTCGGGAGTCAGAGGCAGGCGGATCTCTGTGAGTTTGAGGCCAGCCTGGGCTACAAAGTGAGTTCCAGGACAGCCAAGGCGGTTTCACAGAGAAACCCTGTTTCAAAAAACAAATAAACAAACAAACAAACAAAAACACATCAAAATAACAGAAATTTAAAAAATTACTTAGATGCAAAGTATCAAAAAGAATTAGAGGTGGTAATAAGACATTTTGGGAGATAGGAACTTGAGCTTGTAAAGTGAGCATTATGCAAATAAAACAAACCTTGGAAAGGTGAAGTCAGTCAGACTGGCAGTAAGTCTTGAAAGTATGTGGGCTTACACTAAAGAGCCCCTCCATTTTAGGAGCTGGAGGTAATAGTAGCACTTAGAACTGAATTACTTCTATAGGTCTATAAAAAAAGAAATTGACTTTCAGATCCCCTGTTGCTTGTCCTTTCTGCAAGAGACTGCAAGGACAGGCATGACTTAGGACCAAGCACTGAACTAGCCAGAGGACCCTAAAGCCCAGCTCAATGGTGGGACTTCAGGCCAGCCAGACTTACATCTCTCCCAACTCTACCCTTGCTGGGAGATGTAACTTACTTGCCTGTTCTGCTGAGGGTGCCTAGCACAAGAGAAAAGACCTGCATGCGTGCATTGTTGTTTTGATCCAGGTCTCTCTGTAGCTCTAGCTGGCCTGCTGGCTTAGAATTCTGATTCTCCTGCATGCTGGAATTCCAAGCATGCGTCACCGCGCTTGGCTTAAGGACTACAATTATTGATTAAGAGTTTCTCATTAGTGTGAGCCAGCCATGCCATACTCCACTAAAGCTGTACAATGGATAATCCTCTTCCCATACTTCTTGTTGGGTCTTTAGGCCCCTTCTGTCAAGCAGATAACCCCACATCACTGGGCCATTGATAACTGAGAACATTGAAAGTTAGAAGCCAAGGCAAACACATTTAAAAAACGAAAAAGTTCTCACTATGTCCAGTATATTAGATCCCACTGTGTTTCACTGCAGAAATACTCTCATCCACATACTCTAGCTGCTGCCCTAGGAACCAGTTCTTCATTGTCTTGACCAGCCGCACTGGACTACAGCTGGGCATTGCCTTGGATCTCTCCCTCCATATCACTGCCTGCCTTCCCTAGGATGTCCCTGTCCACACCAGATAGAATAGTGTAGGAGCCCTCTTAGCGCTCACCATGTGCAGTTCTGAGGTGGAGGGCAAGAGACGTGAGATATGTGAGGATGGAATAAACGTTTCTCCTTTTCTACATGTCAGGGAGACAGTTCCCAGGATACTGTAAAAGTATTTCTCAATAACTTCCACAGATTAGGAGTCTTTTGTAGCAACAACCAACCATAGTAAATCTTTTTTAAACCTATATTTAAAACATTTTGGGAAGCAAAGAAATTACTAGATGCATACAAATTGTGTGTCTTGCCTCAAAGTTACTGAAGATGACTTTGAACTCTTGATCCTCCTGCCTGTACCTCCCTGGTGCTGAGATTGCTGGCATGTGCTACCATGCCAAGCACAGTTATTGGATATATTTTTAAATTTCATAAAGTTGAATATTTAATGAGAGGATTAGAAGATAAAGTTCAGACAATTCCTAGAAATGTAAATAAAAAGACATTTGGAAAGTAAAAAGTAAAATCAGTGAATCATTCCATGAAGTTCTCTAGGTTGAGGAATCAGAAAACATAGGGGAGAATTTAGCATGTATCCCCCATCATCCATTTTTCTTAATATTTGCTTGAGTTGTAGGGGTTGAAGGACCAACAGAATACATAGTGAAAAAGACGAATACTAGTGCTCTAGTTGGGCTGATGTTATGTAATAAAATAACATACATTGGGTGGATTATAAATGGCAGAAGGGCTGGAGAGATGGCTCAGAGGTTGGGAGCACTGACTGTTCTTCCAGAGGTCCTGAGTTCGGTTCCCAGCAACCACATGGTGGCTCACAACCATCTGTAGTGAGATCTGGTGCCCTCTTCTGGCCTGCAGGGATATATGCTGTATACATAATAAATAAATAAATCTTAAAAAAAAAATAAATAAATGGCAGAAATTTATTTCTCACTGTTCTGGAGACTAAGAAATTTCAGGTCAAGAAATCTGCAGATTTTTGTAAGGCAAAGGCCTAGTTTTTTGGTCCAGACAAACACCTCTTAGTTGTGTCCTTAGAAGACAGAATGGACTAGCTAGCTCTCTGGGACCTCTTGAAGACACTAATACCATTCATAAGGGCCCTATCCCCATGACATAATTACCTCTTAAAGGCTTCCTTTGTACTTTTGTGTTGGGAATTAGGATTTCGACATAAGAGGTTTTAGCAGTGTCTTACTCTCTTCCAGCTGCTATAAAAACTGAGTAGTTTATAAACAAGTGACAGTTGTTTTTAATAGGTCTGGAAGTTTCCATTCAAGATCAAGCCTTCAGCATATTTGTTGTTAGGTAAGGTCACATTCCTAATGGAAGGGCCTACTTGCTGTGTCTTCACATGGTGGGAGAGGGCAGACAAAGCTTCATTGGAAATGTGCGTGCGTGAGTGTGTGCATGTGTGCATATACATGTGCATTGCAATACATCTCTGGAGGTCAGGGGACAACTTGGGTGAGTTGGTTCTCTCCTTCCACTGTGTCGGTTTCAGGATTGAACTAAGGCAAGTGCTGCTGGCCTTCCATGAGTACTCCTAAAGGCATTATTCATGAGAACTTCATTTCTAGGACCCAGTTACATCTTAAAGGGGCCATTTTCTATATTATTATGATCATTGGGGATTGAGGTGTGGCTTGATTCATCATTGGGCAAGGACACATTCAGATCATAATACCCACACATTCTAGAGTCTGTGAGGAGGTAAGGATAAGAAAAAAGTCATACATGCAATAAAAAATATTTATAAACTACAAGGAGAAATGACTTTAAATTCTGAAGAAAAAATTTTAGCACAATTCTGTGCCAGTCAGATTTTCAGTTACATATGAGCTTATAATATTTTCGCACATGTAAGATTTCAAAAGATGTATTTCTCTTGCCTCCTTACCATTATCGTCTGAAACATGTATACCACCAAAATACATGGTCAAATAAAGACATGAGATGGTCTATTCATGAATAGGTACAGCCAGGGAGGAAGATGAGGGAAGCTCACTGTGCAGGGGTGAATTTTAGAGCTTTGCAGCAGACCTAAATGACAATTAGTCTATTGAAACATGATTCAAGGAAATATTTTTCTAAGGAAAAAACATTTTAGAATATTGGGGAATTAATTAGCTAAATGAGGTGTTTAGCCAGATTGTTATATAAGTTTATTGACATGCTTTTTTAGTCTTAATACTAATACAAAGTTTTTACTCAAAATAGTCTTGACAATTTAACAATATCAAAGTTGGGGAGTAAAGCTTTAAATACTTATATTTTAATTCAGCTTTATGTATGGAGTATCAGGGTAAACAAATCGATACTATAGTTTTAAAACAGATTCTTCAAGTCTTAAATACGTAAAATGTTCAAGAAGAATGGACCCAAGTATATTGTAAGAATTAAAATATGTTCTGTGGGCCCACAGGGTAGTTGGTATAAATTTTAAAAAAGGGTTGGTAGACCGACACACCAAGATGACACTATTGGTAAGCAAAACAAGTCAATAATATCAATACTCAGTAAATCCATAGTGATGCTTGACCTCACTGGTAATCAGGGAACGCGGCTATAAGAACAATTAGGTGTTATTCACATCATCTTGGCAAAATTTAGCAGCGTTTTCCTACAGCCAGTGGTAAAGATGATTGGAGGAAATAAGAGATTGCTCATATTGATACCTGGGATATGATTTACCCTAACATTTTTAAAAGAATTTATCAAGTTCTGTAGAAAATTTTAATGAAAAACAAACATATGCAAACATACCTTGTAACACCCTTTGGTGATCTGTATTCATGTAGGATTCCTTCCTATCTTTTGTTTTACTTTAAAAATAGGATCTGTGTGTTTTCATTGTTGACCTTCATGATTCTCCTGTCTCAGCTTCCCATGTGCTGAAACTCTAGTGTCCCACAACTCCTGGCTGATTTCTTTTAGTATAAAGGTGTTTATTACATTAATTTTCTACCAAACAAAATAGCACATGAAATTAACTAATTTTTTATCTTCCAGAAAATGGTTAAGGTATAGTAACTGCTGTACTAGTTGTAATAGCAAAAGACTAGAATGACCCAGTGTCTGTTAAGGATTGACTGAAAGGACTTGTTGCATCCATACCATACAATCCTGTGGCGCTGCCAGAGAGAGCCAAAGGGTCAATAGCTCCAAAAATTAGTCTTTAGAATATACTACTTGGGGGAAAAAGAAGATCGGGAAGTGGATTTGTGGCATGTTTCATGTGTGTAAGGGCTCTTCAGAAAACCCGTGTGTAGGACTGTTGACTGGTTATTGTAAGGAGTTGGGTTACTTGATGTTGGAAAGAGCGACAGATCTCAAGATCTCTGCAGCATCAACTAGACACATGGCTCAGGAAGAGCTGCTGCGGCTTCCTTCAGTTTTCATCCTAAGAAAGGAAAGGGCAGTGAGACCAGAGGACATCCCTTCCTAGGGGCCAGGCAGGTAAGCCGCGTTCTTGTCAAAGCTACGGATGGGATGAGCCACATGTACATTACAGACACTCATTTACTTCTCTACCAACTTAAATGTTAGTCTCTCCCCCCATAACACCATACAGATACCCAAAATGTTTGATCAGATATCTGGATATTCCATGGCTTAGTCGGGTTGACACAAAATTAACCATCATAATATGTCAGTTGTCTAATAAAAAAAAAAGGAAACTGAGTTCGTGTATTTACCCTTTTTAAATGCAAACTAAGTCATGCATAGTTAGTAAGAAACAGGGCAGAAAATTGGGAATACAGGGAAACTTGATCAAAGTACACTATTTTGAAACCATTTTATATAGTTCATATAGTTTTATATGGTTTATATATTATTAAAAATTCCTAAAAGTTGAAATTCAACCAGATAAACTGACTTATGCAGTGGGCTGGTGATATTACTGCCCAGAGAGGAAATACTTCACATAACTTTAAAATACTTGGCCGTACATGGCTAAAGAAACAGACCTGTGGTCCCACCTTCGAACTGTTCTTGGGAATCAGTGTGAGTGCTGTTTTAGAGACTGCTTGTGGGTTGGAAGTCCATGTTCCCATGTAATTGATGGATCTGTTTCCTACATCTAGGCCCTGGAAGATGACAGCGTACTACTACAAATTTCAGGTTGCAGTCCAATTGTAACAACTGTGTCAGTATGATATCTGTTAAAGGAGATTAATAAAACCTCCTGTAGGTGTGTGTGTCTCTCTCTATATATACATTATACATATTATATATATGTACATATTAATGCACATGTACACATATACACACACATTGTTGATCTGGCAAATGCATTGTGTGTCTGTGTGTCTGCGGTGCATGTCTGCAGGTGTGTAGGTGTACATGTATTTAGAGGCCAGCGTGGTACGTCAGGTGTGTATCTTCATCACTGCCTCACTGCTTTGAGAAAAGGTCTCCCACTAACTAGCAGCTTACCATCCTAGCTAGTCTTGCTGACAGCCCTCAAGATCCACCTGTTCTACCACCCCCAGTGCTAGGGTTACACGCAGCCATGCCTCACTTCCTTGGTTTGCATTTTATTTTTAGTTATTTTCTGCTTTAATAATGCATGTTCTGTTCACACAAAAGGCGTGAGAGGAAGGAGAGATTAACTTTGCTGATGAAAAAAGAAAAATCAAGCAAGGATGACATTTCTAGTTTCGTGAACGACTTAAGAGTCTTCCCAGGCCCTTTGGTAGGATGAGAGAAGCTGTGAGGACAGTGGCCTCTAGTGGTCAAGGAAAGTTGTTGATTTTTATTCCTTTATTTTGATGGTAGATGACGCCAAGGCAACTGAGTCTTCTAGGCACATCAGAGAAGGTAATACATGAACTCATAAAGATTGACAGCACCCACAAGACCTGCACAAGTTCAAGCCAGACAGAAACCTTAGCACAGCGAAGGGAAGTGGTTACAAAGTCCCACCCCCTAACTAAGACGCAGTTGATAACCCACTGTTAAAGAGAAAAGAAGTTCTGTCCAGTGGCATGTCACTGGGAGTATCAGCCGCACAGGCCCCGTGCCAGGGCCGTGCAGCTGCAATGGCTTCTTCCTTGTGTACTCTCTGAGTCCCCAGTGCTATCAGAGCTGCCAGAGATGGGAGAAGATACTGTGTCGTGTTTGTGGGCATGCCCCGGTGGGAGAATCCCGTTTAGGATTTTGTAACCATATCATGCAGTTGACAGAGGGAAATGGCATGTCCTGGGGAAAACCATTCTTTTGGGCATCTGGGCCCTGACTGTGGCAAGTGCTGTGTATCCAGAACAGCTGGATTTTGTCAAGCTGACAGATCACGAAGATAGGCAGACCTGGCAATAGTCGGTAGTAAGATGGAAATGGTGGATGTGGGAAATGATGAGGCAGAGGGTTAAATCAATAGCTAAATCAGTAGCCATTATATGATCCCATGTCCCCAGTAAGTAGACTGTACAGGTCCCAGGTACCACAGGGTAGAAGAATGAGTGGCCTCACTTCTACCCCAGTTAGAAGAATGAGTGGCTGACTTAACAGCTCACTGGATAAGACTTCAAAGCCAGACATTAAGAATCAGTCCCTCTCTCTAGGATTGGGCATAAACCTGACAACATGTTGATGAGGAAGAGTAAAGGTGTCTACTAGGTTACTACCCATGTAACACCACGGGATTTAGGAGATAAACATTCTGTGTCAGAATTAGCTTCTATCACAGATGACTCCATAAGAGTTTGATAGAGTTCACATAAGTCAAAACCTCACTGGCCTCTTCCATTTCAACCACCCACCTTTCCACTCCCTTCACATTGTAAAATGAGCCAAGGCAAAGCTTAAAAAGAACATTATGCACCTTGCCTCTTGAGGTATATGACCTCAAGACTCAAATGCTATACTGTGGTGATTTGAATAGGAATGGACCACACAGGCTCAGATTTGAATGCTTGGTCGTTAGGGAGTGGTATAGGTGGTGTGGTCTTGTTGGAGTAGGTGTGACCTTGGAGGAAGTGTGTCATGGGGGGTGGGCTTTGGGCTTTCAAATGCTCAAGCCAGGCCCAGTGGCTCTCTCCTGCTGCCAGCGGATTCAGATGTAGAACTCAGGCTAGTTCTCTAGTACAATGTCTGTATGCATACTGCCATGCTTCCCATCTTGATGACAATGGACTAAACCTCTGAACTGTAAGCCAGCCCCAATTAAATGCTTTGCTTTGTAAGAGTTGCCGTAGTCATGGTGTCTCTTCACAGCAATAGAACATTCATTGTCTACTTTCTAATCCTAGCATGGGTCCTTTGTAAACCAATCTTCCTAAGCCTGGGTTTTCTTGTCTGAAGTGAGAATGTCAGTGGTGTGTGTTTACCTCCATCACTGGGATGACTGCACACACTAATCCACATAAAGTGCTCAGTGCAGTGCCAACCAAGCATGTCAGCAGTGTGCAGGGCAATGGGTTTTTGTTGATTCATTTTGTCTTTCAGGTATGTACTGTTGCTTCAGCAATTCCATACAAGGGCTACGAAAGACTGTTTTTCATTTTGAAGGGTTTGTTCTGCCTGAAACATTCTCTTCAAGTGCCTTCCTTACTTTACTAATAATGCTCCTGAATTTTTGAGGTTGCTAAGACCACTCTTTACCCCTTTCCAGCCCTCCACAAGGCTGGGGAGGGCTGCCTACCACCACCCGGTAATTAGGATCACACTGTTTTCCCAGTAAAGATATTTTTGTTTCAGGAGGCAGGGACTTAAGTGCTTATGTCTGAGGCCTTCTTTGTAGTGCACCCTCCACTTCCTGGCGGTTTTTATTGGTGCTTTCATGTTCACATGGAAGCAGAAGAGACACTGCTTCCCAGACTTCAAAACAGCTGACTGAAGAATTATTAGTGATACATTGTGAGACAGTCCCCCTAAGTGAAGGCTAAAGAAACTGGAAGCTTTGGCATCATCTGCCACCCTCACCCCAACCCTCCACTCTTCACTCCACCCCCTGACCCCCAAGGAACTGGCCCTATGCTCATGGCTGGGGCCTGCCCCTGGAAAGCTGCCCACAGAGGCTCTCATTGGATGTCATTTCCGAAAGATATGGTGTGTGGATACTGGTTTCTTGTAGAAACAGCAACTGTCAGACACTCACCAATCCTTCCGCCCTTAAGCACTGTCTAGTGCCCTAAACAAAGCGTGGAAGATTCAAGACGCAAAGTTATTTTTAGAGTGTAGACAGCCAGATCGCATTAGAAAGCAGAAGTCATTCTCGATTATATTCACAGTGAGCCCACGTTGCCTGTGTCCTGTTCAGAAGATCAAGAATACATTACATCCGGTTGCAGGAGACTTGAAGCTCAAGCAGATTTGGAGACGGCAGGGATCTCTCTGCTTTGCACACGTTGCAGATGTGATTGCTTAGCTGAGACAGTCTGGCGTGGTTGTGGGTGATGGCATCTTGGACATATCATCCCATCACCATTTCCAGAGTCACTTGAGAAATTCGTTTATTCATTTATTCATTTAGTTAGCTAGAGATAGGTTTCCCAAGTGGCCAGGCCGGCCTTGAGTGGCTAATTCTGCCTTCGCCTCCTAAATTCTCAGATCACAGGCATGCAGCCACTCACATGGCTCAATTCCACTTTTAAAGTGCTGCTGCCGCTTGCTGCAGGCTTAAAGATGAGCAGGATGATAAGAAGTCAAACAGGAATTTTGCTGCAGGAACTGAAGTCTGTTTGTCAAGGAAGCTGAATATTCAGTGCTTAGCCGTGACCTATAAAGAAATAGAGTAGACTCTCTGACATATTGCCAGGGTTTTTGATCTAGCACAGTATGCTGGCTTTATCTACCTCATTTCTCTTAAAATTAATTTTACATGATTGTGCAAACCTTAGAATGTTTTCCGAAGCATGCCTGCCTCAAAGGTTCCTTTGTGACTTTCCAGTTTCAGTAAATACAAATGAAGTTCTTGATGTGAAACCTTGAAGTGTATTCATGGCTCACTGGTTCAAGCAAATGCTATTACATTTCCCTTAAAATTTCTGAGGCTTGTACACACGGGCCCATTGCTCAATAAAGAATAACGTTGCTGAATGAAAGTGGAGTGGTCTTGTTATACGCTGTGGCTGCTTAGGTGAGGATGAAAATACTCTCGAAAGGGATTTGCTAACTCACAAGCCATGCTGCCTGTCCACAGAATTAGCTCACAGAGCAAGAGCATGGGAATACAAACTTTATGTGCAGGTTTGTAATCCCAGCACTTACTGGGTGGAGGCAGGAGGATCAGTAGTTCAAGAGTAGCTTTGGCTACCTAGACGGTTTAAGGTCAGCCTGAGCCTCTAAGACCTTGTCTCAAAAAAGCAAAAATAAACAACAAAGGCGGGCATTCGATTTCCATGCACAACACAAGCAGGATGCTGCCCTACTCATCTCTGGCCTGATGATCATTTGTCAACCCCGGAATCAGTATTGGCTGTCAAATAGAAACGATTTGATAGTGGTTTTTATAAACAGCCCATTTCCCCTGTTAAAGATTTATTTTTATTTATTTTAATTGTGTGTGTGTGTGTGTGTGTGTGTGTGTGTGTGTGTGTGTGTTCACAATGTATGCATTCAGGTGCCCTTGGGGGCTAGAAGAGAAGAGTCAGATTCCCTGGAGCTTGATCTGCTCCCATAGGAGGTTGTGAGCTGCCTGATATGGGTGCTGGGAACTGAACACAGGTCACCCGGAAGAGCAGGAAGCATTGGAACCACTGAGTCATCTTTCCAGCCTCCATTCCCCTTGTTTAGGCCACTTGCACGAAGTGAAATTTATGTAATATCAAAAAGCAAAGTCACCTACCTACTTCAAGGCTCCACATACATTAGCTCACCTGGACAGAAGAGAGGGGATGGGTAAACAGGGCTATAGAGAGGAAGGGGTAGGTAGACCCTGAAAATGGGCCTGATGTTGGGCGTTTTGAGCACAGGGACCCTCTAATGCTGACTGCTTGTAAACGACACTCATCGGTGTTGAATTGTCCAACTTTGCCAGTTTATAGAAGGGGTCAGGGACGGATGACTTAGAAAGCCCTTGGCTGTTCCAGTGAAATATGATCCAATAAAGCATTTTATACCACAGTCCTTAAAACTCCCAGAAATCTATATATCATAGAACAGAAACAAAGACCCTGCCTCCCCCCCCCCAAAAAAAAAAAAAAACGCTGAAAAAACAAAAACAAATAACCTTTCCATCTTCTGTTACATAAAGACGTGGCCAGCAGCCCAGGCCACAAACTCCAAAGGGTACTTGAAATACTGTGAAATCAAAGTCAGGGAAAACGAAAGGTAACCCTGTTTTCTAAGATATTTGACAGCAAGCATTTCTGTGAAATGAACTTTTACATTATGAAGAGGCCTATCTAGGAAGATTTCTGCTTATTGTGGTCAGTCGTAAGAACCCAGCTTGCGAAGGGGAGAAGTAGAGAATGTTCCTAGGCAAAGCTCCCCACCGTATAGGAAAGCGAAGCTGCCTGTGGGCTCTGCTGGCCATCACCATCATCAGCTGAGACCAGGAGAATCTGAGAGCTCTCCACTTACCAACAGCCCAGGGCTCAAAGCCTAGGCCACACCTTGCCCCTTGAACCCCAGCAACAGTGATCACCCCCTCATTTCCTTAGTCTTGAAGCTATTAACCTGAAACAATACTGAGGGCTACTTTATGACCTCCCCACCCCTCTTCACCCTTGACTGGTGGCTGATAATAAAGGACTATTAAGATAGAGCATGTAGATTCTACCACCAAAGGGAAGAAAGCAGAGAAGAGCAAAATGCACTGAAAGACACACACAAATGAACTCAAAAACTGAGAAAATCATCTGTCATTTCAAAGGGAATTTAAGATACGTTGATTTCTCTAAGAACTTAAAGAATTGACAGTGATAGTTAAACAGTGTAAGACAAAGGGATAAAAGGACCCGTAGAACTCAAAAGAGATGAATGAGAAAAACATACCATAGCAGAGGTACAAAAGAGAACAGGGGAGGAGAGAGGAGGCAGGAAAGGGAAAAGAGAGGTGATGAGAAATCTGGATAAATCTAGCCTTGAGACGAATACAGCATGGGGCAGGAAGAAACAGAGATCCTGGAAATTAATTCAAGAGTGTCTGATAGTGTCGTGAGATGGCTTAGCAGGCAAGGGCGTTCACTGCCAAGTCTGACCACTTGAATTCAAATCTAGGGGTCCTGTAAGTGTCTCCTGACTTCCACACGTGTCCCAAGGCATGTGTCTTACCCCCAACACACTAGATAGATAGATAGATAGATAGATAGATAGATAGATAGATAGATAGATAGATGCATGAATACATGCATATATAAATGAATGAATAACTAGATAAATGTAGAGGAGAAGGCAGGGAGTGGGGATGAGAATCAGGGATGGTTGATAGCAATGTTGCAGCAGTTACTTCCTCCTCAGCCCTGTCAGCCCCTGAAAAGCAGACTCAGTCACTCTCCTTAGCTAAACAAGCAATAGTGAGAGGCAGGCAAAGGACATTACATCAATGTCACATCAGGAAGGGAACAAAGAAGTCTCTCCACTGCTCCAATTTTCCCAAGTCTATCTTTAGGCTCCTGATGTGCACTTTAGGCTTAAATAGAAGGCAAGAGTTCAACTGAGCGGGTCCTGGTCAAGGTGTGGCCCTGGCCACCATTACTCTGTTGCCCGTGCCCTCCTGCAAGGTGACCTGAGCAGTTATAAACCCCCTTCTGCACACAAGCTCTACCTTTGGCTGGCTCTAGGCTTCAACCTTTCCCTTCCCAGTGTATCATGTCTGGGGAAACTGGGACTTCCTGGAGTCCACTGTTCTGATGGTCTGTTGGTCACAGGAAAGGATGCAGTGTCTCTTTAAAATATCTTTATTCCTGCCAGGATGGTCATAGCTACAGAAGATAAATTAAGGCTCTCTAATACATACATACATACATACATACATAATCAGTATGGCTATAGTAGATAACAATTTAAATGCAAAACATAGTTAAAAGTTTGATTTTAAGAGATGTTGGGGGCATAAACAGACAAGAGTTCACAAGTTGAAAGGGGAAGCTAGATGTCACAAAAATTTATGTGAGTATATAAATAAAAATTTAGAAAATAGAACTGAAAATAAATAGTACAACTTGTATTTCACTTAATATAGATACAGCCAGAACCAAGGAGATATTTTATAGATATGTGTTTATACACAAATCAGTATACACCCATGTGTTTTACTCCATTGTCTCAGAAGGCTTAAAGGAAGAAAGTGCCACACCCCACGACCATGGGGTCATCCCACACTCAGCTTCTAAATCCCAATAGCAAGTAAAAGGGCAGAGGGCTCCTTGGGGAAACGACAGACTCTAGGATACGGACAGGGATATACAGGATGACCCTGGAGCATCTTCTGCTTTCAGAAAGTAAGGATGTGCTCAGATCACAAAGCAACGGGTGTGTTTCTAAGGAACTCAAGTGCCAATGCCAAGAGCACCCCATGGCAGACACTGAAACAATAAAATAATAAAGCAGTAAAATAAATGAATAAATAAATAAATAAATAAATAAATAATAAGTAAGTAAGTATTGGACGCTACCCCAAAGTACTAAATTAATATTCTCAAGTCCATACTGACAAGTAAGTGACTCATAAGTGAGAGTTGGCAAATCTGTAAAAAGAATTCCATGTAGAATTGTGTAGATACTGCCCCGTCCCCTCCTCAAGTAAATGAAGCATCATTTTTCTGTCCCTTCAGTTCAGGCTACATAATGTGACTTCCTTCCAAAGGACACATGTGGAGAAGGACATGAGTGGAAACATGTGACAAGCACTGCTCAGCTGTGTGGTCAAGGCCAGGAGCTGCTCAGCTGTGTGTGTGGTCAAGGCCAGGAGCTGCTCAGCTGTGTGGTCAAGGTCAGGAGCTGCTCAGCTGTGTGGTCTAGGCCAGGAACTGCTCAGCTGTGTGTGTCAAGGCCAGGAGCTGCTCAGCTGTGTGGTCTAGGCCAGGAGCTGCTCAGCTGTGTAGTCTAGGCCAGGAGCTCAGGGGCTGTTGATGGCCAGGGCCCCGAGTATGATATGCTAATGAAGCGGTTGGTGGAGATTGTCTTCAGTCTCCAGGTAAGTTGTTGTCCCACCCTCCCCAAGAATGGAGTGCACAGAAAACAAAGACAAGACAGAAAGTGTTTCTCTATTATTGATGTCATATTGTCAGAGCTATTAACACTGTCTTCACACAAAACAACTTGTTTCAAAACAGCAGCATTGCTAAGACACGTACTCAGACAGTGACATCATAAAAATGAAAGACAGTGTATATGACACACTCTTTTCATTACAGCAGTAGGATGCTAGCCAGAGCCCTGATAGCTCTGGGAAATATTGTAACTCAAAAGCTCTAGGAGAAAGCAAGGCATGGTGGCACATGTGTTTAATCCTAGTACTCCATACACAGAGACAGGCAGATCTCCCTGAGTTCAAGGCCAAACTGGTCTACATATGAGCTGAAGGCCAGCCAGAGATACTGGTGAGAGTCAACAAACAAACAAACAAACAACAAAACCCAATGAAAAGCAACCTTTTACAGAGCAGGTCTGACAGTTGCTGACGGTAGCAGGTCTGAAGCCCAAGCTTCCAAAACTTCAGGCCTGAAGTCTGCAGCCACGAGTCTCAGAGGCAGTGGAGGCCGGAAGTAGATGCAGGGAAGGACTGGTTTCTGCAGCCCTGAAGCGGGAATGAGTCCTCCCTGACAGCTACTGCTGGAATACTGAAGGCTGGCTCCAGTGAGCTCTCTGCCTGGCGCAGGAGCCCGGGGAGCAAGGACTTCCCATAAGTCTACACCCAGTAAGTCTTCCTTCTGCAGGCTTTCTTGTCCTTAAGCCTGCCAGCTTTCAGAAAGCTTCATGTGGAGGTTCAGTTACCCCAACAATGAGAATAAGTTTTTCCTGTTATTCCTTCCCAAAACCTCAACCTCTACCCACCCAGTCCAATCATGAGGTGGGAAAGGGAAGCTCAATTTGAGGACATCCTACCTTGGGCTCAAAATCTTGTCAAGACTATCTAAAACAAGGAAGATGGGAGAAGCAGCCACAGTCTAGTCTAAGGAGCCACAGTAGTTTAATGGGCTGTGGTGTCATACAGGGATCCTGGGTTAGTAAGAACATCAAGTCAAAATCAAACAAAATGTGGCCTTTCTAATGCTAATGCACTGTAGTGTGTTCGTAGTTTAGATGATTATAAAATACTGTAATAGCAATAGGGGTAACTGGGTGCTGGGTGCAAGAGACTATGTACTTCTGCAAACCCACAGTTGCCTTGAAATTTATGAATGTTTACAATTAACCTTTACGAGCCCCCTTAGGCATATATAGTATGACTTTCTTTTCTTCGTCCCTTTGTTACCGTTCATCTATAATCCCATCTCTTTACTCTTCTCTATATACACCCAGAAACACGCCTGTAATGCTCCTTACCCCATTTTAATGTATCTGCAGAGGGCAATTTATAAAGATTCTCTGAATTTTTAAAAATTATTTAACCACCCCTTCAAAAAAAAGCCGGGTAGAGGTGGTGGTGCACGCCTTTAATTCCAGCACTCGAGAGGCAAAGCCAGGCAGATCTCTGTGAGTTCGAGGCCAGCCTGGTCTATAGAGCGAGATCCAGGACAGGCATCAAAACTACACTGAGAAACCCTGTCTCGAAAAAACCAAAAATAAATAAATAAATGAATAATAAATTTATTTTTAATAATTATGTGACTTCTATCCAAATATTAAAGCTACGGTATTATTAAATGAGGTGGTTGAGAGATGGAGATCACCAGAAACCGAACAACACCCTAGCACTGTTCCGGTACCAGCATAGGAACCAGCAGACTGTTTGATCTTATAACGGTATAAGGATCCAAGAAATTGCCATAACCCATCAGAGTACTTGAATGCAGCTATGTTTTTATAAAGCCTATTTTAAATTATTTATTTATTTATTTATTTTATTTATTTATTTATTTATTTGTATGAGCCTGTGTGAGTTCATGCATACCATGTATGTGCAGGAGCCTGTGGAGGCCAGAAGAGGGAGTCAGATCCTTTCGAACTTGAATTATAGGCAGTTGTGAGCCACTGTCTTAGTTCAGGTTTCTATTACTGTGAAGAGACACCATGACCATGGCAACTCTTATAAAGAAAAACATTTAATTGGGCTCACTTACAATTCAGAGGCTTAGTCCATTATCATGACAGGAGGCAAGGCAGCATGCAGGCAGACATGGTGCTGGACAAGAAGCTGAGAGTTCTTACATCTTGACTCAACAGGCAACAGGAAGCGGTCTGTCTCACTGGGTGTGGATTGAGCATATATGAGACCTCAAAGCCCACCTCCCCAGTGACACACTTCCTCCACTAAGACCACACTTACCCCAACAAGGCCACATCTCCTAATTGTGTCACTCCTTTTGGAGACCATTTTTTTTCAAATCACCACAGCCACCATAGCCATGTGGGTTCTGGGATCCAGACCCAGATCCACTGCAAGAGCAATAAATGCTCTTAACTGCTGAGCTATCTCTCTAAGCCCAGGATGCAGTTGCTTTCTAATGAAAAATAAAAACTAAAGAACTCAAGTATTTTCTCGCATGGAGTGCATTGATTTTGTGATTCTTCTGTTGAACACAACATCTGTTTTACCATTGGCTCCTACAGGAGGGAGAGATACTCAAGTACCCTTGTCTTCAAACAGCAGAGTGCACTTAATTTGTAATGAAGAAGTAGAGACATTTAAAAGCAAACAGCCAGCCGGGCAGTGGTGGCACACGGCTTTAATCCCAGTACTCGGGAGGCAGAGGCAGGCCTGGTCTACAAAGTGAGTTCCAGGAAAGGCGCAAAGCTACACAGGGGAAACCCTGTCTTGAAAAAAACCAAAAAAATAAAAAATAAATGAATAAATAAATAAAAATAAAGAAACAAACAAAAAAAAGCAAACAGCCAAGTGAATCCTGGTACAGCTTTGCTCATGTGAGAGGTGAATTTGACTTGGTATAAATAATTGTTCCAGACTAATGCATTCACTGTAGAGGGCTGGTTAGGAATAAATGAAGATGAAACCCAAGAAGAACCACTGTACTTCCTATGCTTGGGAGACTTGAATGTTCTACTTGGAGGTGCAGAGACTGTTGTGTTTGAAGGACTTAAGGAGTAGACACAGGAAAGCCTTTACCCTGATGTTGCTGTAGGGCACCGCCCAACAAGACCACAATGCCTGTGTGTCAGGAAAGGGTGAAGAGTTGAACCACTCTGGAGATGGCTTCAGGGAACAGGATTGGCTCTATTGCACATGAGCAGACACTTACATAGTGGAAGCCCATGGACTGTGTGATTGCTTAGCATATCACCTCAGACTACACACACCTTTTAAAAAATTTTTTATTTTATGTACATCAATGTTCTGCCTACAAGTATGTCCATGTGAGGATGGCTGTGTGAGAAAGTCAGATCCCCTGGGACTGGAGTTACAGGCAGTTGTGAGCGGCCATGTGGTTGCTGGGAATTGAACCTGGGTTCCTTGGAAGAACAGCCAGTGCTCTTAAGTGCTGAGCCATCTCTCCAGTGTTAGCATATCGCCTTGAATTGGACAGTGAGCACCATACACCCAGGGTCTCTAAGCACATAGAAGGAGATGTGAAAGAATGCCGACTCCTCAGCAGGCCAGGCACCAGCTACTTCAGAACTCTGTGTTCTGACATCTGGGAATATTCAAGAGCATGGTGAGCCATGCTTCTTATTTAGAAGTGCAGTGAGCCGGGTAGGCTAGCCACTAGGCCATACCTGCATTTTCTCCTACATTAGCCTTCTATGTGATGGCCTGTAGTCAAGGGGCAGATTCACAAAAACAAAAGAGTCCTGGGCTTCAGCGCCACTTTGAGATCTTTGGCAGCAGTTAACTCTGCAGCTCGAGCCTGTATGATAATGAGTATTCAGAGATGGGTAATGCCTGGGGGCACTCACCAACCTAAGACAGAGTGCCTGTGTGGCCTGGGCAAGTGTCTCCATGACAGGTAAGGTGACCTGCTGAAGTCCCACGCAACCTAAGTCAGAAGCTCATTTTTTAGTAAAAGGGGAGACCTGTAGGTCCCTGGCCCCCGTTTTGGGTAACTGTTGCCTTACTTGCTGACCTTGACCTTGATATCCTCCCAATGCTAATTCCCTGCCAGGTTCCACCCTCCTGAATGCTTAAGGGAAGTTCCTTGTCTGTGTATCCTGCATATTGGTCATTAACAGCTTAGATGCAAGATTGTAAATCATCAGTAGCGAGCTTCTGCCCTCAGGGGTTCTCCCATTGTGCTGTAAGCCTGTATTTAAGACCTCCTCCCTCCTTCAATAAACCGCATTTGGCAAAAAAAAAAAAAAAAAAAAAAAAAAAAAAAAATTAAAAAAGAGAGTCCTGGGCTGCTTTCTACCATTTATTCGCCTTCCCACAAATTACCACAACTAGAGATTCAAAATCTTTTGTTTTGTTTATTTAAAAAAAAGTACTGTTCTCAATTGAAGACACTGTAAAAAGACAACTTCCTTTCAACTGTTTTTTTTTCTGCATGTTTTGCTTGCAAACAATGATATATAGGTTAATAATAAATCTATTTGCTTTCTGTTATCAGTCTGTCTTCTGATACAGGGGTCCAAAGTACACAAGAAACTTGAAGGCTGAAGAAAGCATTCTTTTCCTTCATCTGTACATCAAAGCAGAGACGTGGCCAAATTTCAGGCACTAAAATCTGAGGTTAATTGACCTCAGCATCTTAGTCCTGGACTAAGCCTCTTCATGTATCAGGTAAGGAGTGGAGGAGGGCCTTCATACTCAGCTTTAAAGAAGCCTGACAAACCAGGCTCTAACTACAAAACAAATAAATCAGGAAGTATTCCTTTTGGAGGATTGATTCCATATTGTATTCTTTTAAATGTGCTCTCCATATGTTTTTTTTAAAATGATGGCTTAGCTTATTAAAATTGAATTCACATGCAACTTTTCAGAATTCATCTAAATTTAGCAAACACACATTCCTGAAATGTCTGTATACAGGGCTCTGTGCAGGACACCACAGAGCTTGCAAAAGTGGCCTCCAGCTCTGCTGTCAGGTAACGACTTTATATAAAGTATCACTAATCCTGCAAACTGAATCTCCTCAGTAAGCATAGGGTGCAACAGTATTTGGAAAGCACTAGTCCACAGGAAACAGCAAAGGCCATCGGGAGAGCCTGGCTCTTCCCTGTAGGACCTTTACCTTCCTCTTCCTCATTGCTTGTCTTGGGTACCAGGCTGGAAGCCCACAGACCACGGACTAGAACAAATCAAAAATCCATAACAACCTAAACAGAAATCAACTAGCAGGAGGAAAGTACTCTTCTTTCTTCATAGAAATGCTTCTATGTCCTTTGGCTTTCATTTAGAGTTCTGTTATTGGTTGGCATGTGTACCAATGTTTTAATTGACCTATGTGACTGGCCGAGTTTTCAGGAAATCGTGCCCTTGGTAATGAAATGAGACTGCATCATTTGCCCCTCACAGAAACACACTGAGAACATTGAATTAGTAGGGGCAGTATGAAAAGAATCACCCAAGTCAGCATACTCCTTGGAAGGCTCCACACTGAGGGATGTTGTTTGCCATAGACAATCACAAACAGTCAAAATCCTTAGAGAAATTGTAAAACTCCACTTCTAAGACTAGAAACAAAACAAGAAGGGAACATATATAGGTCTTAGTTTATGGAAGCAAAGCACCCATCTGAAAGTCAAGGTCCACAGAGTTGGTGAAGGACTTTGAGCTGAGGCTGAAGCAGAGGCAGAGGGCTGGAGCTGAGGTGGAGGGGATTAGCATTGCTCCCACCCGTGGTCAGGGGAAGGATCCAGGCCTTTTTCACAACCAAGAAGGACTTTGAGAAACCAAGTGGGAAAAGGAGGAAGTGTCATCTCCATGAAATTCAAGTGTAGCTGGGTGTGGTGGCAGGCTGAGGTGCAAGGATTGGGTGTTTGAAGCCAACCTGGGCTAAGTAGGAGGTTCCAGGATAGTCTGGGCTACGAGGTGAGACTTCCTTCCGAAAAGAACCCTCATTACTCCAACAGCAGACAGATACCCAGCAAAGCGAAACACTGAATCTGGTCATAAATAACAACATAGCATCCTATTTCTATTCCATACACCCCCAAACTATGATGTCCACAGTCACAAGATCTACAGTGTCAGCATTTTTCTTTGAAAGTATTTATCTAAATCCAAGCTTTAAAGTAATTAGGAAAAAAACTCAAGTAGAAGGAAAACAAAACTCAGTAAGAAAAACAACTTCCCGATAGCCCTGGGCCAGGACACAGCAAGAGCAACAGCTTCCTACCATGCCATGTGGCTGGCAGGGGCGGAATCCAACTAGGAGCCACCTGGGGACTCTAGCCCCAGACTGTGACACAGCAATAGCTCCCCGCCATGTCATGTGGCAGGTGGGGGCAGGACTCAACTAGGAGTGAGTGAATACAGGAGAGAGAGAGAGAGAGAGAGAGAGAGAGAGAGAGAGAGAGAGAGAGAGAGAGGCAGAATGAGTCATGCGCATAGGAGAGATGCAGATTTCAAGAGGCAAGGGAGGCAAGGGAGGTGAGGAATTGGATGACACAGATCCCCTACTGCCACCTAGGGCCAATGTCTGGGTCTGGGCTGCTGTCAAGGGCCATGACTTGATTTTGGACCCTGATGAAGGCAGAGAGGATAGGGCCTCACCCCTCACTGGCTGAAGCACTCAGGAGAGAGGACCCTACACCTCACCAGTATAATAGAGCTGACCCCTGTTTGCAGGGGCATAGGCAAGCCCTGCAGGGCTGGCCCTGAGGGGGTGAGGATGCCCTCCCCCTTGACCTTGCCACCTGTAGTGGGCAAGGGAGCCGACCCTCCCCCATACCAGCTGCAGCACTTGGGAAAGTGGACTCTGCACCTCACCTGGGCAGCACAATAGAGCCGACCCAGTCGGCAGAGGTGTGGGTGAGCCAGCCCCGAAGTTGTGAGCATGGAGAGCTGTCCCCATTCCTCATCTGTCTTGTGGTGGCATGGGAGGGGGAGAGATGCCCTCCCTCTACCCCCTTCCTGCCCATCAACACCTGAGGCAGGTGGAAGAGCTGACCCTGGGGTCATAAGATCCGGAATGCTGTCCCTGCCTCTCATTGACTGCAGCACTTGGGAGCGTGGCCCTTACACCTCACCTGAACAACACAGTAGAGCTGGCCCTGAAGGTGTAGATGTGGAAAGGAGAGACGCTGAGGACAGGAAAGCCAGAGAACTGACCCTGCCCCTTGCTCATTGCTGCAAGGGGTCAACTAGCCTAGCCGGGGCAGTGCTGGAGAGCTCACCCTGGTGGCCAAGACAGGGGAGAGCTGGCAGGCTGACCAACCCTGCAACTATCTAGGCCCAGAACCAGGGTTATGTGTTGGCCCACCCCAACATCCACCCCATCTGTGATCTGCTGGAGCATAGAGGTGGAGGGTGAGGGTGGGTTCCATCCTGTGAAACGGGGCTGCAGGATCTCCACCCCATGGGGCAGCAACAGGATATCCAGGGAGAGTCCCAGTGAGGGCCCAGCAGCGGCGTAGCAGAGACCAGGGGTCTTGAACCAGACCAATGATTCTTTACAGTGAACATCTGCATGTAAAAATGTATGGATAAAGGAGTTTGCTGTGTCACACTCCAGCTTCCATGATGAGATCTCCCCCACTTTTTTTTTTTCTTTTTTCACGTAAATTTTATTTTATTTTATTCTGGGGTGGGGGAAGAGATGGGTGGGATCAGGAGACATGGTGTGAAAGACACAAAGAATAAATAAAAAGAAAAACAACTTCCCAAAGGAGGACAGAATTCAAGGTGAATTTGGATTTGTACGATTCATGTAACTGGCTGGGAGAAGAACGATTGTTTGCCAGTTGGCTTGGCGCAACTTCATGCTGAACCCAGGAACACATGCAACAGATGTTGGAGCTGCTTCCCAGAATTGCATGGCCATATTTCCATCCTCAGGATTCCCCAGCTTAATCATCTGTGAGATTGGAACCTGCCCTGGCCTCTGGAGCCATGTACATTCTCACTCACAAGTGACCATTTGGAGCATGCCTTCTCCTAAGGGGCTCAAAAGTGCATCATGTTCCTGGCAGGCCTCATGTCCCGATGTGTCCCTGTCAGATTCTGCTCCTTCTGGGAAGACCTGTCATTGCTATGTTTCAGTCTCACCCTTTCCTTCTCTCCCTGTCAGTCAAGACATAGTCTCTTCACCATGCAGAGTTCCCTTTGGATTTTTCTAGAAATGCATCACCAACATTTATGGGCCTGGTCTACATACATCCACATGCCCTCAGCAGGCAAGAAAACTCAATGGGCTTCAGAGAGGTTAATGAAACAGCCTGGCCACTCTAGCATTCACAAACAAGGTCTTAGAGAAACCAAATGGCAATGGGTAAAATTGTCAAGGTTGAGATCTTAAAAAGCATACGTGGGAAGGGGTGGGGCGAAATTCCAGGTCTTTGAGAAAGAGTCAATTCTCAGCTCACATCTGGAAACCATGCTCACTGTAGTTAGGACATGGACTTGAACCTTGAGGCCAGATCCTACGGCTCAAATCAAGTCACAGTCTGGGCAGCTCTCTCTGGGGCAGAGAGTTAAGAAGCCAGCTTCCAACTTGAGAGTATGATGCCTGGCTCTTCCAGTCTCTTCCAGTCTCTTCCAGGCTCTTTGGCATGTAAGTACACTGAACTAAATCACTTGATATGAAACTCCCCACCACCCCTAAAAGGCTGTGAAAGTCAGATCCTCTTGTTGATGTTGCCATTGTTAAAGGAATGGGAAGACTTCTGGGACATTGTTCTGAAGGCTGAAGGGTCTTTTCTGCATTGCCACTGTCATGGCAGCTCTCTCTCATTCTCACTTTTTTCTTAATCTTCAAATTTACATTTACTAAGACATTCAGTTGTGTCTGTCATTCTACATCCAAGGTTGCTGCTAAAAATAAAATAAAATCATATCCCATGATAGGGATACCAAATCTGAAAACCCCTGTGAGTCCAGCCTATTGTAGAAATAAATGATTGATTTCTTTTTGTATCAAAAATTTTCATGAAAATTACATTCTTCCTTTTCCAGTTTTACCTGTAGAGCTGATACATGTAAAAATTTACATATGATACAGCCTTATCAAAGAAAAGGTGCATTGCAAAGTCTATTAGCAGCTTTCAAAGTGGCATTTGCAGGGTGGGATCACACAGTTAGGTACTCATTCCCAATGTGCAAATGTTGCCATAATTTAACACTGCTTTTGATTCAGCTTCAAAACTTGAACATTTTACAGGATTGAAAAGTACACCCAGGGCCTTTGTCCTTGTTGTAAAGTCCTTTCCACTCTGGTCTCCTTCTAATGTTAAAGTGGACTGCAAAGTGTTCCTTAGAGTTTTAATTTACTTCACAGTCAGCAAAGTACACATCAAGAGAAGTTCCATGTACAACCTGATAATGAAGACTGCATCATAAATTCTGAGAGTCCCAGATGACCTGAATCCTCCCGAAAGCCCTGGTGTTTACCACCCCCTTCTCCAATGCACATATGACATATGTGTGCCTCCATCTTGAAGCCCAAGGCTTCTACACCTTTGATTTCACTGCGGTTCTGTAGAGAACTCCAGGATCGTCTGACAGTTCCAATCAAATGAGGGAAGGGAGCAGAGAAGAGGGCTAGTTGCTGCTCATGCTTTATAACCAGAAAGATCCTGTCCTGGGAAAGGCACCTCTGCCTGCTTCTTCCCATACCACTTCACTTTTTGTGATACTCCGCTCCAGACTCTCAAAAGAACCGTTCCCTTTAAGGCCCCATTGGGTTTATCTCTCCATTTATTGTACTGTTTCTATCTGCTGCTCTTCCCCGACCTTGAGGCCCCATGATTCCTTGAGTCCTCATATCTGAGAAGAATTTAGTGAGCCTCCTTTCTAGACTGACTACTGCTGTTTATTTATTATATTTGACAACTCCCAAGCATTCTGAGCACTTGGAGGAACTAGTTGACACAGGAGATACAAACTGTTGGTCCCAGCATTTCAGGACCATGTTTCTTCTTCTTCTTCTTCTTCTTCTTCTTCTTCTTCTTCTTCTTCTTCTTCTTCTTCTTCTTCTTCTTCTTCTTCTTCTTCTTCTTCTTCTTCTTCTTCTTCTCCTCCTCTCTTCCTCCTCCTCCTCCTCCTCCTCCTCCTCCTCCTCCTTCCTTCTCCTTCCTCCTCCTTCTTTCTTCTTCCTCTTCCTCTTCCTCTTCTTCCTCCTCCTCCTCCTCTTCTTCTTCTTCTTTGTTTTTCTAGACAGAGTTTCTCTGTGTAGCTTTGGAGCCTGTCCTGGAACTCACTCTGTAGCCCAGACTGGCCTCGAACTCACAGAGATCCGCCTGCCTCTGCCTCCTGAGTGCTGGGATTAAAGGCATGCGCCACCACCGCCCGGCAGGACCATGTGTCATACAGCAGAATTCCTGTACTGATAGGAGCCTTTCCTTCAGGCCTAGTCATCTAAGCTACTACTTAAATTTAATGTCAGTAATAGTTTATATTTGGTTATCTTACCAAAGTTCTAGTTCCTTTATCTAATTGATTTTCTCTTCAAGTGACTCAATCTTGTTTCAACAAACAAGCTGTAAATTCCTCTAAATACAGTGTTGGGTGTCTATTCTCAATGTCATGGTGTAGGCTAAATAAGCAACTTGTGAGTGGTAGGTGTCTAATCAAGAATGGCCCTTGAGTTACTCACAAACAGTATAGAACCCCAAATAAAATTCCTGTCCTCTGATCCCAGTTTAAGGTAGATGGAGTCTTTAACTCTATGGGGGCTTCTCTCCTTTTGTTTCCTTTTAAGTAAGAGGCTGTGACTTCCCTGTTATGGAATAATTTTTTAATTAATTAATTTTTATTTCATGTGCATTCATGTTTTGCCTGCATCAAGTTGTTGGATCCCCTAAAACTGGAGTTACAGACAGTTATGCATTGCCACGTGGGTGATAGGAATTGAACCTGGGTCCTCTGGAAGAGCAGCCAGTGCTCTTAACAACTGAGCCATCTCTCCAGCCCTGGAATAATCTTTTTGTACACTGTGAAGATATGCCTTTGCCAATGTGCCTTCTGATTGGTTTAATAAAAGAGCTGACTGGCCAGTAGCTAGGCAGGAGGTATAGGCAGGGCAGCAAGACACAAAAGATATTGGGAAGAGAAAGGACAGAGTCTGAGGAGTCAAGAGCAGACACAGAGAGAAGCAAGATGAATGTACTGTGTTGAAAGAAGGTACCACCATGTTGCAGAGGGTAGATAAAAAATATGGCTTAATTTAAAGTGTAAGAGTTAGCTAGTAACAAGCCTGAGCTATGGGCCAAGCATTTATAATTAATATTAAGTTTCTATGAGTTTATTTGGGAGCAGCAGCTGGGAAATAGAGAAACTCTGCCTAAGCTCCCCCAGGACTCTCCCCCACATACTTAATATACCATTTGTAAGAACTTGTATTGATGGCAAAATAGATAGGTAAAAGTCTGAGTAGATTTATACTCACTGGTGCCACCCCAGCCCCTAAGTGTTCTTCCTCCCTGCTGGGTCCGCCCCCAACACTGACTGCCCTCCTGGTTTGGTCACTAGAGACACTGTAACAAAGTACCACACACAAGCTGTTTTAGCAACAGACATTGTCCTACAGTTCTGGAGAATACTTAGAAGCTCAACATCCAAGCACTGGCTGGGCCATACCCCCCGGTCCTGTTCTAGAACTCTCCATAGTGTCTACCAGTTTGTTGGCTTGTGTATTCATTGCTCAATCCTTTTTCAGGTTCATGTGCTGTCCTAGTCTATACTACCCCTTAAAGTACTGTATTTTAATATTTTTAAATTATGTATATGGTGTGAGGGGTCTGGAGATGGGTAGACAGGTTTGTGCATATGAAAGCAGTGCCTGCTGTGGCCAGGAGAAGAAGGCTTCAGAACCCCTTGAGCTGGAGTTACAGGCAATTCTGAGCTACTCGAAGTGGGTGCTGGGACTTGAACTCAGGTCCTCTAGAAGAGCAGCAGGTGCTCTAACCTGCTGAGCCTTCTCTCCAGTTCCATACTTCCCCTTTTTAATAATCACCAGTTATGTTGGCTTGGGGGCCTACTTTACTCCAAGATGACCCCCTTTTAACTGATTATATCTGCAACAACCTTATTTCCAAATATAATTAAGTTGTGAGGTACTGGAGTTTGGGACTTCAAGTTTTAGAGAGACAAAGGACAGCCCATGATGCCATCTCCCAATTAGAACTGAACAGTTCATACAAAAGGAGGCATCCAGGATTCACTCTGGCTCATAAACATTCTGATTCGCCAGTATGCATGATGTAGCTTTCGGTCAGTATTCTATCATCTTGTTACCAACAAGTTAATTCAGTGACTCTACACTGACTACTTCACAACGGCATGTAGAAATCCTTTTGTTCCATAGTTGGATAATACCAGCAATGTCACATCTGAGCATGTTAGAGGCTCTGAGCCAGAGGCATGCTCAAAATTCTACTTTAATATTTTACTAGCTAATGAGTCACAGAATACCAAAGGGGTCTCACTATCATCCTTCCCAGGCCATCGGTAGCTAACTGTGGTATGTTGGAGGCCTCTGAACCCTTGTTTTGTTGTTGTGAGCTAAAGTAGATTGGCCTCACTAGGGTATGTAGACCCATCTTTTGTGGCCTTTCTCTAAGACCAGTACCCTGGATCCCACACCACTCTGTTTTTAACTCAACCATTGATGTTTAATTCAAACAGAGCTATGGAGAGTCTGTGGGAGACCAGCTCTGACCTGCTGTCACCTTTTGAAGGGCTCTTGGGTGGAGGAGAGAGGAATGAGGGAATATTAGGTAGAAAGATAGAAAAAGATGATAAGAAAGACAGAGATACAGGATAGCTTCAGGAGGGCCTTGGGTCAATACCCAGCCATTCCCTAGAGCTTTATTCAAAAGGGCTTTTTTACAATATGCCAAGGGGAAAGGCAAAAGACCTCCCCCTTGCAAGATCAAAGCACACTGTACAGGCAAGTGTAGACCCTGCAAACACTCGGTAAACATGCCCTGGCAAAATCATCTCATTATGCAGGCCTGCTGGGTATTCTCTGACCCTGAGTAAGTTCTCACTATATAGTCTCTGTGAGCCTCCACAGAGCTAGTTTTCTTGATTTCTTTCTTTCTGGTTAAGAAGATACATCCTTTCAAAGGAAGGACTCCGTGCACAGAACCCCGAAAAGGAGCTATAGCTTCAGAAGGAGAAGAAATATGGTAAAGGAGACCTTGGATTGTAAACATCTGAATGGCTGTCTCGGGCCTGTGCCTTGGCACACCAACAGCCTGATGTTTTGATGAATGCTCTTGATCTCTTACTACTTCCTCTGTGCTGAAATCTTTAGTAAAGCTTCCATTTCTGTAACGTAGGAGTGGGAGGAGCAAGAGGAAGAGACTAGGAAGTAGCAGAGCCGAAAGCTTCCACAATATTCAGCAGCACTGTAAGACCTACCCACTGCCTCTTGGGTTTTGTTCATACATCAAGAATGGGTCCCTCCCCTTATGGATGAGGGTAGTGGCCAATGCTAAATGATTTCCAGGGTCCAGTGACTCAAGGCTAATGATATTCCAGAGTGTTCCAGGAGTAACAACAATGGACATCAAAGAGTGATCCTGTTCTCCTTTTTCAAACACGAGGCCCTGGTCCTGTTTCAAGGATAACTACCCCAGCACTTTCTTCTTCGGAGGGAAGGAGAGTACTCAGCCTTTGACAGGTGAGCCAGCTCCATAATGTGTGTGCAAAGCAATTGTAGTGCTGGGAGTGACATCTGAACACAGGCCTCATTGCCAAAGGCTCTGTGAGTGTGTTACACCAGTCTGGTAACGATCTACTGGTAAACTGCCGCACTTGCTCTAATAGATTCACTTAACTTTCCTTCTGGCTCAGTGCCACTCTGCCCCCAAAGCTCTATTCATAAAGCCACATCTGAAAGTGTTCTGGTAGGTGTTCAGAGGCCGGATGCTCGACTGCACAAATGTTTCCATAGCAGGCACCAGATGCCAGATGAGGGTTAAAGACTTCGAACCATTCCTTGCTCCGTCCCTTATGAGAAAAAATACAAACACACTTAACAGTCCCAGCATTGTGAGTTGGGGACAAAATGACCTGAGGACTCCCCTCCACTTTGAGTTTCTTGGTCTGAGTGAAAGGCAACAGATAAATCCACGTGCTTTAAAGATCAGGGGACGTGGCAAGATGCAAGACCAATCTAGATTTTTCCCTTTGAAGGGGGAGGGTTGGCTGAACAGATGCTGTCCACACAGCAGAAGTCCCTGAGGTCCTAGCCCCACTACAAGGTTTGGATATGACTGCTTGCTTTGTTCGGTGGGAACTTTTGTTCTTACTTAAGAAACCTTTAGTCTGGATTTTGCAGAGTGGACTCTTAGGAAGGAGTTAGAGGAAGCCTTACTAGACAATGTAATCATGTTGTGTGACACTATTCATGGGGAGACATGAATAAAGGTCTACTCACCCCTGAAGGGGAACCAATGACAAACCAAAGTATGAAAACTACTGAAGGAAGTCCAATTTAGTGAATCAATGAGTTTTATTGGGGTTATTTACAGAAATGTGGGTGAGGAGCTGTAGGACTCAAATAGACAGCTGCATCACCAAATCCCACCCCAGCATTGGTGACAGCTCACAAAAACTAGGAACCTGGAGCACACTGTACAGCCTGCAGGCAGCTCAAATGGCCAGAGAGTGCCTTTGGCAGGTGGCTCAGTTGACCTGAGCTTCTTCCAGGCAACTGGCCTGCTCTCTGCTTCTTTCAGCTAGCTTGGCTGACCTCTCTTGCTTCCAGGTGGCTTGGCCGGGTCTGAACCAGCCAAGTGCAGAGTCCTTCAGCAAATCCGGGAGACATGTGGTCCTTGGAGTCCAATGTTCTTGTTGTGGGATTGGCCATGACAGTGCAGCCAGAAGAGTACAATGGGCACCACAAGGGAATTCAAGGTTGGGAAGAGCTGGGACTGAGGCCCATGTTCTATATACAGCTGAAAATCTGCTTTGGGGCCCTGAGACTCTTTCTTCAAATGTCACATGTAGAGGCTCTTTTTGTTGTTTGTTTTTTGCTCTTTTTGGGGGTCTGCTACCCAGCTCCCAAATAAATCACACACAGAAGCTTATTCTTACTTATAAATGCCCGGCCTTAGCTTGGCTTGTTTCTTGTCAGTTTTTGTTAACTTTAAATTAACCTGTCTGTCTTTTGCCTCTGGGCTTTTCCTGTTCTTTTGCTTCTGTAAATTTTACTCTTACTCTGTGGCTTGCTTTATAGCTAGGTGGCTGGCCCCTGGAGTCTTCCTCCTTCTCTGGCTACTTTTTCTTTTATATATTCTCCCTGCCTGCAGCCCTGCCTATCCTTTCTCCTGCCTTGCTATTGGCCATTTAGTTCTTTATTAGACCATCAGTTGTGTTAGACAGGCACAGTATCATGGCTTCATAGAGTTAAACAAATTAATATAACACAAACAAAAGTAACACACCTTAAAACAATATCCTACAACAGGACTCTACTTCTAGGTGTGGCAAAAATCTCAGTCTGGGCTACAGGGGAAAGAATATAGAAACCTGACTTGTCCACAGTCAAAGAATCCTGCTTTGATGTGACATATATTATGTATCATTCTATATGCTCATTTTGACTTTGAGTTGGAAAGGACTGAGACTTTTCTTTCTTTCTTTCTTTTTTTTTTTTTTTTTTTTTTTTTTTTTTTTTTTTTTTTTTTTTTTTTTTTTTTTTTTTGAGACAGGGTTTCTCTGTGTAGCTTTGCACCTTTCCTGGAACTCACTTGGTAGCCCAGGCTGGCCTCGAACTCACAGAGATCCGCCTGCCTCTGCCTCCTGAGTGCTGGGATTAAAGGCGTGTGCCACCACTGCCCAGCGAGACTTTTCTTATTTGTCACAAACATCTCAAAATAAAAACAGAATTTTGTTAGCTTGAAAATAAACTAAATTATTCCTTAAATTATTGAAATGTAAATACATTCTACTATTAGTAAGGGAAGTAGAGAATATAATCTAAGTAAGTATGTATGAAATCCAACCGAGTAGACATTCCCTTGGATAAAAGCTAAAACTATATGAATCTTTGTATTGATCATTTTTCTCATTTCTGTGACAGAATGCATAAAAGAAGCTCCTGAAGAGAATAATTTACTCTGGTTTACAGTTCAAAGGTAACAATAACATGGTAACATAGTGCCTAACAGGAAGCAAAGAGACCTTGGACCAGAAGCCAGGTTGGACTACGACTCTCAAGACCTGCCCTAGTCACTTACTTTCTCAGCTAGGCACTACTTCCTAAAGGCTCACAATTTGCTACTCCCACACCAAAAAAAAAAAAAAAAAAAAAAAAAAAAAAAAAAAAAAAAAAAAGTACCATAAGCTGGAGATCAACTGTTTAAACACATGACCCTGTGGGGAAATGTTTCACATTCAAACTTTAACAGCTCTAATTAAAGACATTATAATTAAAATTAAATTAGTTGTAGAAATAACAAAAAAACACATGATGGACTTTACCTGTGACCTCAGGAGCCACAGAAGAGGACAACATAGGTGAGCGTGAAACCACTGTCCCATTGACAAGTTCCATGATGGTTGGTGTTAGCATTCAGACTCACTTCTCAGAATCCTGGCCAATAAACAGATAATACCCTGGCCCACCTAGCGTCCTGAGGATCATCTTACATAAAGCCCACTTTAAGAGAAAACTCCTCCTCCCTGCCTCTCTTTTCTCTCTATTCCCACGAAGTGTGCGCCTCTTCTCTCTCTCTCTCTCTCTCTCTCTCTCTCTCTCTCTCCTCTCCTCTCTCTCTCTCTCCCTCTGTCCCTCCCTCCCTCCCTCCATTCCCAATAAACTTTGCACGTGGACATGCGTCTGCACGGTGGGAGTAACTTTCTGCTGAGTCCCCTTGGTCACCACCAGCATGGCGTGTCTCCTCGGCTGAAACCCGCCAAGGCCAGTCACACACCATTTCACAACAGTTAGTATATCTTAAGTGAAACTCTTATCTCCATCAAATGCTACTTCCAGTGAGCATGGACCGCACGACTTGATGAAGTACTGCTTGACAAAGTTCCAGCATTTTGACTTTGCAGACCACAGTTCTTCAGCACCTTTTACTCTCATTTTTAATGATTCTCACATGTGTTATGGGAGTTCCCTCATGCCTTGTCTTTGGGGAATTTTGTGTGGGCTTCAGTGGAGGCTGTGGATATATACACCAGCAGCCTCTTCGAACAAAGTAATTCTTTGAGGAAAATCCCTACCACTGTGGACCATAAAGCATGATAACTCTACCTACTCCCTCACAAGTTAGCACCATGTTGCTAGAAAATTTAGATAAGCAACGTATGCTTGATAAATACGGTCTATTTGATAATCAGTATTTATAAATTCTACTCAGGTAGGAGGCACTGGTCTTCACAGTAGTGCTGTGGGATGTTCTGTGTGGCAAATATGTTTGCTCTGATTGGTCAATAAATAAAACACTGATTGGCCAGTGGCTAGGCAGGAAGTATAGGTGGGACTAACAGAGAGGAGAAAAGAAAGAACAGGAAGGCAGAAGGAGTCACTGCCAACCGCCTGCCAGGATAAGCATCATGTGAAGATGCCGGTAAGCCACGAGCCGCGTGGCAAGGTATAGATTTATGGAAATGGATTAATTTAAGCTATAGAAACAGTTAGCAAGAAGCCTGCCACGGCCATACAGTTTGTAAGCAATGTAAGTCTCTGTGTTTAGCTTGGTTGGGTGTAAGCGGCTGTGGGACTGGTGGGTGACAAAGATTTGTCCTGACTGTGGGCAAGGCAGGAAAACTTTAGCTACACAGTAGTATTTGTCTAGCTTCCTCTTGCTCACTTTAAGCTTTAGCTATTTGAATAAACTAAGCTATACAAAGAAAACTGCAACATTCTATAAATGGAGTATCTGGTCTCCTGAGAAACTCCTTTCCCCAAGGTCAGGCATTTAGAAAAAAGCCCCCATTTCCCAGTGGCTTGGAGGAACAACTTGTGGCCCTTCGTTAACTTGTGACTGTGATGCCTACTAACTTGTCAAGGTCAATGCTAGCTTCCTCAACTCCCATCACAAACCACACCCCAGTTAACAAGCCCGCTTTCTCCCATTCTATTTAATCCTTTGTGTAATTACAGAGTATAAAAGGTGTAGCCGTTTTTTCAGTGAAGCAGCAGCCATCCTGGTGGCGTCAGTCTCCTTCCCTCGCTGACTCCACACCTCCCCTTTGGGACTGAGCCCTGCTGGAGCTGGACTCCAGCACCTAGCCTCTTCCTGAAAGTGTCCCCACAGGTCATTAGCCTCTCCTCTTTCTCTACCTCCACCCTGTTTTTCCAGACGACCACTTATTAGTCCTTGCCAATTTCTTAACTGTTATTGCTCCTTGAGGGCCTTTCATAATAAGGAGTAGGCCAAGTGAGCAGTTTAAGTCATATGAGTTTGAATTTTCCAGGTTGTAGACTTAAGCCATTTAGTGATTACTCTCATCCAAATGGCACTTCTTTCCTTCATTGGAGAGCAGAGACTCCAGAGGGCTGGTGATGGTCCAGCAGCTAAAGGTATCTGCCGCCAAGCCTGTCAATGGAGTTCAATCCCCATATACCCGCACAGTAGAAGGAGTGTAGTTTAATTTTCTTTTTGAGTGCCATTAATTATCAGCTTCCCTTAGATTTGTGTCATAACTGAAAGCTGAGAGAAGGAAGTTCCAGAAGAAAATTGTGATATTGATCCACAAATATAAATATCTTGGAATAAAAAAGAACAGTGTTACAAAGCATTTGAAGCTCCCCAAAAGGCAGTTTGGATGGGTGGCTAGACATCTAGAGGGGTATGGACCAAGCTGTGTGTTAGCATTCAGACCCACTTCTTGGAGTACCGGCCAATAAGCAGGTAATACCCTCAGGATCCTGACGATGTCATTCTATGTAAAGCCCCCTTTAAGAGGGAAAAAACCCTTCCCCCCCTCCTCTCTCTCTCTCTCTCTCTCTCTCTCTCCCCCCCCACAAGGTCACACCTCCATGCTTCTTCTTTCTCTCTTTCTTCTTCTTCTTCTTCTTCTTCTTCTTCTTCTTCTTCTTCTTCTTCTTCTTCTTCTTCTTCTTCTTCTTCTTCTTCTTCTTCTTCTTCTTCTCCTTCTCCTTCTCCTTCTCCTTCTCCTTCTCCTTCTCCTTCTCCTTCTCCTTCTCCTTCTCCTTCTTCTCCTCCTCCTCCTCCTCCTCCTCCTCCTCCTCCCCCTCCTCCCCTCCCTTCCCTTCTCCCTTCCCCCTTTATGAATAAAACTTTTCACGTGAGTGACACCTGCTTGACACCTTTCCTGAGGCTTCCACCTGCCGTGACCTCCACACCCACCATGCCTGCATGGCATGTCTCCCTCACCCACTGTGGGGCTCCTGGGCTCCAGCCCACCAAGTTCTCTCTTGCGCTGTTTTACACTGTCTGGTTGGGTTCGTGTTATGGATCTTCCTAGTATTTCAAACACTTGATAAATTAGTGAAAGAGAACATGTACATTTGAAATCACTCTGAGAAGTATCAGGCAGAGCTGACAGGCAGGATAGTAAGTTTGAGTTAGCTGAAGTGGGTCGGGAGTGCAGACATTGTTAAGAGCCAGCCAGGACCACAGACAGAATTCCTGTGGGGTCAGGGACTTGGAGTAACGGCAACATGTCGTGAATGAACTGCCATCCAGCCTTCTAAGGAAAATGAAAACTTTTCTTCTGCTCTGAAGTTGGGTGGAATTGGCAGCCCCTTGGATCTGGTCCCAAAGTAGTTTTTCTGCCAATTTTCAAACAAACCACAGTTCACGCGGGCTGACTGTGAGAAGGGCATTCTCATATTCCTTGTTACCTGGTCACTTCACTCATTCACATGGATTCTTCAGTGACAGCAGAGTCCACATGTGTGACAGCTGGTGCAGTATTTAAGCCAGCATCCTTTCCCTGGCTTCCTTCTCTGTCGTTATACTGCCCTTTCCTGCGGACCCAGCAGATTGCCTTGGCATAGTCTTGGACCCATTCTCCACTTCATCCCCCATTACAACAAGGTAACACATTCTGTTGATTTAACAGACAACAACAACAACAACAACAAAAACAACTTTATTTAGATAAACCTACTTAAGACATACAATTTTAGGAACTGGGAAGATGGCTCAGTGGTTAAGCATGCTGATTGTTCTTCCAGAGGACCTGAGTTCAATTCCTAGCACTCATGTTGGGCAGTTCACAACTATCTGTAACTTGAGCTCCAGGGGATCTGACACTCTCTTCTGGCCTCCCTGGGTATTTGCACATGTGTCCATACTCCCACCCTTGCGCACGCGCGTGCGCGTGCGCTTTTGTGTGTGTGTGTGTGTGTGTGTGTATACATATACTTTTTTATCATCTTGAGAATACATTCTGTACCCTTTAGTTCCATATTCTATCACCCCCTACTCTACTCATACCTAAGAACTACTGCTCTATGTTCTGGCTCTCTGTATTTGGCTATTATGGATTTTCATGTGAATATAATTATGCAATATGTGGCCTTTTGTGACTGGTTTCTTATCTGGATGTTTTCAAGATTCCTCCTTGTTGTAACATGTAACAATACTTTATTCCTCTTTATGGCCAAGTAATATTTCATGATATGGATATATCACATTTAAAAAAATACATACACCCAATTGATGGACCTTTGATAATTTTATATAAATAATGTTTTCTAATTCATAATGTTATATAAACATTGACTTATTTTAATTTTTCTTGTACATGTAGCTAGGTCATATGACAATTGAGAGTCTAATCATTTCAGGAATGCTAGACCATTTTCTAAAGAAGCAGCATGACTCTGCTTGACTCAGGGCTTCAAGTTCCCCACATCTTCTCCAACACTTGTGGTTGTCTGACATTCTGATTTTTACCTTACTCGAGTGTGAGGCACTATTTTCCTCTAACACATACTACTTCCCTTACCTAGACATTTTGCTCTTTCCCAGTGTGAATGTTAGCATTCTGAACTGCCCCTTGGGGACCCACCAAGCATCCTGATGTCATCTTACATGAAGTCCCCCTTAAGAAAAAACCCTTCCTTCTTCTTCCTTCTTCTTCCTTCTTCTTCCTCCCTTTCTCACCATGAGGTAGTGCACACCTCCGCTTTCCCTCTTTTCCTCTCTTTCTCTTCCCCCTTCTCTCTATCCCCTCCCCCTTTAATAATAAAACTTTCCACATGGATGCCATGTCTGCATTGTTGCTGTTTGTTTTTTGCTCTTTACTCTTTTGGGGGGCTCGCCACCCAGCCCCCAAATAAATCAAACATGGAGGCTTATTCTTACTTCTGAATGCCTGGCTTTAGCTTGGCTTGTTTCTTGCCAGCTTTTTTTAACTTTATTTTTTTTTTGTTGTGCACCACAGAAACTTATTTATTCACTTTACATTTACACAAGAATGCTATAATAAAATATCTGTACACTACTTCTGCTACAAATATAGATAATATTTAAAGTGACTTTATATATTCTAATGTAGGAGTTTCACGCTCTAAAATGGGACTGAACACATGATAATTCCTCACCAGTTGTCTCAGTAAACAGCTTCATCTGTTCCCCTTAGTCTTAAACTATTGTATTATAAGATGTTAATACACGGCAGTGAAGTGAAGTGATGTTAACCCCCTTAATTTTTCTGTAAATTTATTAATGGCATACAATCAAAATAATTACTAACACACTGCCTTTTTCTTTGTCATTAAGATTAATACTAATGGAAAAACAACAAGCATGCCACACTAACATATTTTCAATCTGTTAAGTCAGTGCTAGAAGGTTCTGGCTTCTTCCTGTGTCTTCCATGGCTAGATGGTTGTTTTCCAGAAGAACTGCTGTCAACACAGGGTAGCATCATTATTGTACTTATAATGACATGAAATTATAGCAGGTCAAAAATTGAAAATGAATACCAAGATACACATAGACACGATTTCTTTTTAAAGCTTAGTAAACAATGTTAGCAGAAAAAAAATATATTTTAGAGATAAGATGATCCAATATGTTACAATGTTCACAATTTTAAAATAGTAGACTAGTCAAGATTATTGTGAACATTTTTTTTGGGGGGGGGGGAGTCTGCCAGATTGGGGCACTTTTCTAAAAACTCAAGATTGTCTTCTTTTTTGGGGGGGAAATTTTACTTTTTTATCCTAATTTTCTGAAGCTATTTCTCTTGGCTACCTTTGAGTTCTTTTGTTTCCATATTACCAAGATGAGCTTTTTTTAACTTTAAATCATCCCATTTACCTTTTGCCTCTGGGCTTTTCCTGTTCTTTTACTTCTGTAAATCTTACTCTTACTCCGTGGCTTGCTTTATAGCTGGGTGGCTGGGTGGAGGCCCCCCAAAAGAGTAAAGAGCAAAAAACAAACAACAACAATTTGGCATACCAACTTGGGGCTTGATTATCCATCTAGAGCCTGAGAAAGCTGAACAACAACAACAACAACAAAAAGGGATATGGCTCCTTGAAGAGTTTTGGCCAGACAGCTAAGATAAGGAAAGCTGGCAAGAAACAAGCCAAGCTAAGGCCGGACATTCATAAGTAAGAATAAGCCTTCATGTGTGATTTATTTGAGAGCTGGGTGGTGGGCCTCCTAAAGGAGCCAAAAAACAAACAAACAAACAAACAACCCCCCCCCAAAGCAACAACACTTCATGACTTGAGTAACTTTCCACTGTTCCCTGCTGCCGCATGCCTCATCCACCACAAGATACCTGGGCCCAAACCCACCAAGGCCTCTCACACGCACTGTTTAACAACAATAAGTGCCCCAGTCTAGTACTTCACCACATATAGAACTTTGGGTCCTAGCTGTTAGAATTCCTAGCCACTCCCCCAAGTACATGACCCCACACGTGCTGTCCAGTAGCCGGGCAAGATGCTTAGTCATCCCAGGGCCTTCCAACCTATGTAATCCATGTGCTGTGTGATCAGGTAATCTTGGCGCAGTGTGGTCACGTAATCTATGTGCATGTGTGGCATTGCTACTTAAGCCCATATGCACATGTGCAGTAGAGAACCTATAAAAGCAGGTTCTACCTATTCCTCCCCTCTCTTCATGCACAGTCATTCCTTAGGCCCATGCACACCCCTTCTGTTCCCTCCCCTTAATAAACTCTTATGGTGGGTTTTGTTGTACGTTGAGGCTTTTCTCGAATGGTAAACAGTGCTGCTTAACGAATAACTTTGTGCCACTTAATAAATAACACGAACCTGCTTTTTATTTCCAAGCCTCTCATTTTCTGCTGCTCCCCATGGACTAAGATTGTAACCTAGGAAGAATGCCATGGCTTCTAGAGGAAATCAGATGAATAAACCTGTCAAAACAGTAAGATCATTTTATATAGACTGTATTAGAGGTCTATTAATTGCTATATTAATAGGTCCTGTCTGTGACAGTGTAGGACCAGAGTCATTGCTTTTCTGACAGGGACAAGTGCTGCAGTTTGACCCTTAAGTGTCCCTCCAAGCCCATTTGTTAATGATTTGCTTCCCAGGGGGTGCTGCTGAGAGGCAGTGTCCTTCTTTAAGAGGTGGGTCCTAGTCAGAGGCCTTTAGGCCACTGGGGTCATTCATTAGAAGGGGCTAAAGAAAGACCCCCTTCTGTCTTCCACTTCCTGGAGAGTGGTTTTGCTTGGTTATGTGTGGCACTTATGATGTACCACTACCCGTGATATGTCGGAACCAGCCCAAGGCAATAGGACAAACCCATCATGGGCTGAGACCATGAGCCCAGCTGGACCTTTCATTGTTTATAAGTTTATCTTGGGTGTCACAGTGACAGACACTGACTACACAGAAAGTCACATGGTTTCCCTGTCAGCATTCCCTTCTGTGATCCGAGGTCTTCATGATGTCTACTAGTGACACTGTGATGCAGGTAGACCATGTGACACTGTGATGCAGGTAGACCATGACACTGATGCAGCAGCTAGACCACATGACACTGGTGCAGGTAGACCATGTAACCTTTGTAGCATGTTTCTTTGCTTTTGGATTTGGGGCTGAGGTAAAGGTGTGTTTGTTTGAGATGAGAAACTAGTTGATAGGAATTTTTTTTTTTTTTTTTTTTTTTTTTTAAAATCTGTGTTCCTTGATTTGTTCCATGAAAGATTTATGAGATAGGTGTGGCTTTGTGTTAGGAAGTGGGATGGGGACTGAATGTAGGAAAAGCAGGGTTAGTAACTGTAAGTGAAGCATCAACTAAGACAGCCCTTATCCTTACTGTCATAGCGTAAACAGTCCAGTACACGAGGGCGGAGTTGAACACTGTTATCATATCAGAAGATCAAAGAGCCCTTCCTAATGCTCTGGGGCAGGGATGATACCAGCCTGGCACGGGGCTGGGGAGTCAAAGGCACAGAAGAGAACTTTAGAGATAGATGGTGGAGGCCAGGCTGATAAAACTTGGCAATTGATCCAATGTAAACAGTGAGAAGCGGGAGGGAGCAGGGCTAACTCCTTGATTCGGGGTTTGAGCATTTGGGTGGAAACCGAGACACTTTTTTCCAAGGCGGGGAACACTTGATACAGCAGCAGACACCCTGGGGCAAGAGGTCAGGAGAGAGAATGCACGCAGCTCAGGCTAATGGGTCTGGGAGACAGTCAGGATGTTGAGGTGTAGGGTGCGTGCGTGCGTGCGTGCGTACATGCGTGCATGTTTGGTTAGCAGGCCAGGTACAGATACCTGCAAAGAAACACCAGAGAGGAACAAAGGAACTAAGGGGAGCTGGGTCCAGAGGTCAAACAGAAAACAGCTGTCTGCTGTCGAGGAGGCTGTAGGGACACCAAGCAGTGTGAGACTTGACTCAGAAGCCTCTGCCTCGTGTTTTTTCAAGATGTGAGCTCTCAGCTGTTACTCTAGTCCATGTCTGCCTGCCTGCTGCCACGCTCCTCACCATGGTGGGCACGGACTCCACCCCTCTGGAACTGTGAGCTCCAAATTAAACCTTTATTTTGTAAAGTCACTTTGGTCCTGGTGTTTTGTCAAAGCAATTGAAAAGTAACTAAGTGTTGTAATATGTGGTTGATTTTTGAAGGCAGTTCCATAGACTGTTGAGAATAATGTGTATTCTGTAGAGTTTGAGGGGGATGCCCTGCGGGCATTTGTTAGGTCCATTTGATTCAGGATATCGTTTAACTCCAGAGTTTCTCTGTTTGGTTTTGGCCCGTCTGTTGGTAAAAATAGGGTGTTGAAAGCACCCCTATCGTTGGATTGTGGTTAATCTGTGGCTTTCACGAAAGTGTACTCAGAGGGTTCTTGGATTGAGAGGCCAAACTCTGGCTTGGCTTTGAAAACATGGATGGCATGGTTACGAAGGCTGCTACTAAATGAAGTTCTAGGAAGCCATTTTTCTGAGCTGCTAACATAAAACGAAATCCTCAAATGTATTCCATTCCTATAAAAAGCAGCTAACCCCGTATTCCTGAGCATCGATGATGAATGAGTCATTGAAAACAAAATATCATCCTGTTTCTTATTTCCCTGCCCCCCATCCATTAAATTATTATGAAAATATGTCTGTGCAATACTTGTGGCTTTTCTCTTCCTCCCTTAGGATGTATTACTTAATTTCTCTGGTCAGTTAATACAAGTCTCTGTCAGTTCTGTCCACAAAGAATTTATTTTGAACACTTTGGAGGTTGCTTGTTTTATCCTAGTTTGCCAAAGTAAACAAAATCTGTAGTTCTTCTAGAATGATTTAATCTTAAAAAAAAAAATCAGTCATAACCTCCTGTGACAACAAACTTGTGTTTTGCAGGCAAAACTATCCTCTATGTTAGTGGTTTATTTCTTTTTCAGTTGGAAGAGGGTGGTATTTTTAAAGTGATTGAATTTGTTCTTTGACAATTCCATCATGTTAATATAATGCATTCTCTAATTATTTTCACCATCCACCGTTTCTTATGTCTCTCCAACCCCTGACAAAACCTCCCTCTTCTTCCCCACAAACTCCTTTCCCACATTCACATTTTTGTTTGTTTTGTTTTCTTTGGTGACCCATAGGCTTGGAAGTATCCATTAGAGCCTGGTGGCCCCACGAAGGGTACACACTAAAGATAATGACTCCCTCTAGTAGAGCCGGTCAGGAGCCAACAGTTCAGGAGGGAGGGAGAGGAGCTTAGGAAGCTCTGTCCCATCCATGATCGTCGTTGACAGAGCTGGTCCCATGCAGGCCCAGTGCAGGTGACTCTTGCTGGTGTGAGTTCATGATAATAATGACCATGCCATTAACAGAGGAGAGCATGTCACAGCACCTTCGCCTTTTTTCCCTGCTCTTCCATTTTTTCCAGCCCCTTTTTTCTGTGATGTTCCACAAGTCTTAAAAAGGCACTGTATGACTTGTTATTCAACAGTCACTTATCCCCCCAGCTTAGGCAGCCATAAGTCTCTGCACCCACTGCCATTTCCTGCAGAGATGCTTCTCTGAATCAGACCAAGAGGAGCAAGTTCTTGTGGGTATCAGCATAGCTGTTAGAGACTTTGATGTGGCCATTTAACTAAATAACAGTAGTAAGTTCCTCTCAGGACCTGTGGCTTCCCTAAACATGTATGTTTGCCTGGATTGACAGTATTCCCTAAACATGTATTGAGACATGGGTTCTCTCTGAGGAATAGCGGCCTCAAATGCAGAGCATAGCTGGTTACCCCCACAATGGGCATGCCACTCATGCACGAGTTGGCTCATCGTGCCTGGTGGGTTGCTATAGACGTTCATATAGTTCACAGCTGTTTAGGAATGGCGGTGCATCTTCCCCTTCCGCAGCCTGTGCAGCACCTTCTGGTAATATGAAAGCTGGCTGGCCAGCTGAAGTCTTCAGCTTAGTTCTAGCTTGACTTCTCTAAATCTTAAAAACAAGGTATGTGGTTTTTCACTCAGTTTTTTGTTTCTACTTAGCATGAAAAAGGCTGTTTAAGTGTTATATAGAAGAGTTTCTTAAAGGAGCTGAACTTTTTTTTAAAGCTCTCTCGGGGCCCTATATGGAAATTTGGGCCCCATGCTGGGTGCCAAAATGTAGTTAGTTTTTTTTTTTTAATTGCTCTTTGGGAGGACCTTCACCCAGCTGCTAAATAAATACACAGAGACTTACTCTTGCTTATGAATGTCTGGCCTTATGTTGACTTCTTTCTAGCTAGCTTTTCTTAACTTGAATTATCCCATTTCTCTTTAACTAGGTTTTGCCTCTGGGATATATATTCTTCTTACTCCATGGCTGGCTGTGTGGCTGAGTGGCTGACCCTGGCATCCTCCTCTCCTCCTTTTCTTGCTACTCCTTTCTCTCTCTTCCTAGATTTCTCCTTCTATTTATCCTCTGCATTCCAGCACTGCCTATTTCTTTCTCCTGCCTAGCTGTTGGCCTTTCAGCTCTTTTAGACCAGTCAGGTATTTTAGGCAGGCAAAGTAACACAGCTTCACAGAGTTAAACAAAGGCATCATAAAAGAATGCAACTCATCTTTGCGTCATTAAACAAATATTCTGCAGCATAAATGAATGTAACACCTTAAACTAATATTCCACAACAATGTGCTCTCTCTCTTTTTCCTGTTAAGTCTTTTCTCAAATGTCTGCTGGCCTTTGGTCTGAGCTTCCACCTGGTATCTTTTGTTGCTGGGGGACAGATGGAGATGAATTGTCCTTTTTGAAAACTGGGTCTTTATGACTCAATTGCTGGAGGTTTGTTCCCTGTAGCCATTTGGTTTCTTGAGAAATTTCCTTTCCTCATGTTTCTATATGAGACAAACATGTCTAAAAGAATAGTCTAAACTTGCAGCTGTGTCCCGCCTGTGGCTCATGGGCTGGATGCATCCCAGGATAGTTATGAATGCAGTCCAACACAAAATAATAAGCTTACTTAAAACATTATGAGATAGTCCCTCTCCCCCCAAAAATATTTTGGTAACTCAATTGCATGAACTTTGACACCATGGTGTTGCAACAGCAAAGGGTTGAATATACTTAATTTGTAGCCTGAGATTGCTTGGTGGTGTTGGGGGGATAGAAGTGGGGGAAAGAGGGTAGGCAGAGGACTGGGTAAAGTGGATAGGTGTATGTGGGGGGGCACTTTCTCTTTGAATACCTATGTGTTGACCTAACTTCTAACCAGTCCCACCTCACTGAGCCTTAGCCTTCAGCTTTGCTCCTTTCCTCTTTCTGGAATAAAATCATAAAATAAATGATTTTATTCTAGAAAGAAGCAGCCTATTTAGTGTCCATACACTAAACACCTAGCTTCCTGCACAGAGAGGACAGAGCTAGCATCTGTTATTTGCTGTGCACTTTTGTAAAGGCTTCTCTAGTGTTATCTTAATGATCCTATTTTCAAAGACCTTCGGGTTATGTTTTCCTTATGTCTCCACTTTATAGATGATGTCTCAGAGGCCCTGAGAGGTGGGGTTATCTGCACACTTAGCTAGAAAACTCTCACCTGAGGGTTGGAATTCCAGTTGCCTGATTTCAGATCCTCCTTCATTGACTTGCAATACAGCCTCTTTGCTAGACAACTAAAGCCTTGGATTCTTAGGAATAAATGTGCAACGGGATGCAATGCAGTTACAAAAGAATTTGGTGGGTATGAAAAAAAAATCTTAACCCTACCAATAAGGGTAAACACTGCATAGTAAAACACTAGGAATAAAAAGGAGTGGTTTCTCCTCTTTCAATTAGAGAAATTTGCTACTTTTAAACAGTAATTCCCAGCACCGTTATGAATACAGATTGGTAGCCCAGTAAATTCGCATGATCAGTGAGATAGTCTGCTGGTGTGTCCTTGTGCTGGCTGCTGGCTACAAGCATCAGTTCTCACTGCCTGGTCCATACTAGGTGTTGGACATTTTAAATTCCATCCCTATTGATAGGGTGCTTGCCTACTGTGCTCAAGGCCCTCAGTTTGATTCCCAGTACCACAGTACACTTAAAAAATACATATTTTCTTCATATTAGAATTGTTTCTATTGTTGGTTGGACTTTTTTTTCAATGGATAGCTAGAATGATAATTCAAAGGGAATTTCCAGTGTTCACAATTATTTATGTTAATGTGTAATCTAGGTTCTCTAGAGCAGTGATTCTCGACCTTCCTAAAGTTGTTACCCTTTAATATAGTTCCTCATGTTGTAGTGACCTTCAACTATAAAATTATTTTGTTGCTGCCTCATAACTGTAATTTTGCTACTGTTAAACATTGTAATGTAAATATCTGATATGCAACCCTGTATTGATGTAATCAACAGTCTTATTAAATAAGAAACACAGAAACAATGTAAAAGAGAAAGCCGAGAGGTCAGAGCTCAGAGCTAAAATCTCACCCTTCCGCCTGTGGTGTCCCAGCTTCCCGAAAGAGAGCTATATCCTGTCTGCTATATCGGTTTTTTTATAGTATTATTGTTCTGCCTTCTCATTGGTTGTAAACCCAAACACGTGACTGCCTCGTCACTGTCTGAATGTACAGCCCCCTAGGTCTTAAAGGCATATGTCTCCAATGCTGGCTGTATCCTTGAACACACAGAGATCTATGGGATTAAAGGCGTGTGCCACCACGCCACACTCTGTCTATGGCTCTAATAGCTCTGACCCCGGGCAACTTTATTTATTAACATACAATCAAAATCAATTTCAGTACAATTAGAATACCACCACATTTCCCCTTTTCTATTTTAATAAAAAGAAAAAAAAGCAAAAGGTTATAACTAACAAAAGAAAAACTATATACAAAAGTACAATAACTATATACAATATATACAAGTAATAAATACCTAAACAGGTATTTGACAAATCAGAGAAAATAATTCCACTATCTATCCTATTTTGGTAAATCCAAGATGTATCTAATGCACTTTCTATCCTAATTAATTTTCAACTATAACTAACTAATTTTCAACCATAACTAACTAATCTTCAACTCCCTCAGAGACCCAAGAAGGAAATAATATTAGTTAACAAAAATAAAAACAGGAAGTGCATGCAAGCAACTTCCAAAAAATCTGTGAGTTGACAGAAACAGCCAGCTGCCTGGGCAGTCACCTGAGGTTTCTCCACAGTGTTGGGGCATCATCTTCAGCCTATAGGCTTAGTGTATCTGACAGACTCATTTGTGAAGTAGGATGTACACAAGGTCAACAGTTCAACCTTACATTGGGTGAGAGCAGTCCATGTACCAGAAACACCTGAATTCCACTAGTGTCCTGTCATGATTCAGGATTTTAAATTCTGGAAATTACTGGCAGACCAGTATGGGATCGAATGTGAGTTATATATAAAGGATGATTCCTTTTCCTGATTGTCTCTTGTAATTGAATAAATAGTGAAGTTAATTCTGAAGCATCAGGGATAAATTCTGCAGTCTCAATATGTAACACCACTCTTTCAGCATACTGAGAGTCAGTTACTATGTTGAGAGGTTCTGAAAAATCCATTAATACCAACAAAATAGCATACAATTCTGATTTTTGAACTGAATTATACAGACTTTGAACCACTTTACTTAAATTTTCTGATTTGTAACCTGCCTTTCCTTCTTTGTTGGCATCTGTATAAAATGTACGAACTCCAGATATGGGTTTTTGCCGTACAATTCGAGGCAAGATCCAATCAGCTCTCTTTATAAGATCAATTCTATTGCTTTTGGGATATTTGCTGTTAATTTCTCCCAAAAAAATTACTGCAAGCTTTTTGCCAAGGTTCACTTTCTGTCCATAATTTTTCAATGTCCTCCTTAGTTAATGGTACGACAATTTCTGCTGGGTCTACGCCTGCTAATTGACGAAGTCTCAATTTTCCTTTGTAAATCAAGTCAGAGATTTTTTCCACATAAGTTTTTAATTTTTTATTTGGTTTATTTGGTAAAAATATCCATTCCAATATAATATCTTCCCTCTGCATTAATATTCCAGTAGGAGAATGCCTAGAAGGTAAAATAATCAAAATGCAATCCAGCTTTGGATCAATACGATCCACGTGTCCTTCATGTACTTTCTTTTCTACCAAGGCCAATTCTTTCTCAGCTTCAGGTGATAATTCTCTTGGACTATTTAAGTCCTTGTCACCTTCTAAGGTTTTGAACAAATTAGTCAGTTCATCATTTTTTACCCCAACAATAGTTCGTAGATGAGAAATATCTCCAAATAATCTCTGAAAGTCATTAAGAGTCTGCAGTCTATCTCTCCGAATTTGTACCTTTTGGGGTCTAATTTTTTGTAGCTCTATTTTATATCCTAAATAATTAATAGAATCTCCTCTTTGTATCTTTTCAGGAGCAATTTGTAATCCCCAGCAAGGCAAAATTTTCTTTACTTCTTCAAACATTATTTCTAAAGTATCTGCAATTGAGTCAGCTAGTAAAATATCGTCCATATAATGATAAATTATAGATTTAGGAATTTTTTTACGTATCACTTCCAATGGCTGTTGTACAAAGTATTGGCACAGAGTTGGGCTATTCAACATTCCCTGTGGGAGGACCCTCCATTGAAATCTTTTAACTGGTTGATAATTATTATAAGTAGGCACTGTAAAAGCAAATCTTTCTCTGTCTTCTTCTTGTAAGGGTATTGAAAAGAAACAGTCTTTTAAATCAATAAATATGAGAGGCCATCCTTTTGGTAACAGAGTAGGCAAAGGCATCCCAGATTGTAGAGAGCCCTATGGATGAATTACTTTGTTAATTACTCTAAGGTCTGTTACCATTCTCCATTTACCAGATTTCTTTTTAATAACAAATACAGGAGAATTCCAAGGGCTGGTTGATTCTTCAATATGCTGAGCATTTAACTGTTCTTCTACCAGCTCTTCTAAAGCCTGGAGTTTCTCTGTTGTTAAAGGCCATTGCTGGACCCATACAGGCTTGTCTGTTAACCATTTTAAAGGTAGAGCTGTTGGTGTCTTTGGAAGATCATCAGTTATTGTGCCCTGTTCTTGTATAATATGGATGGCTGGTGACCACTCATTAGAACAATATCTTCTAATATTTCTCTCAAAACATGTGCTAGTTTATGATTTGTTTCTGAGATTGGAGGGATGTTAATCAGAGTATTCCATTGTTGCAACAAGTCTCGACCCCACAGGTTCATAGTTATTTTAGCCACATATGGTTTTAATTTTCCTCTCTGTCCTTCTGGACCTATACATTCGAGCCATCTTGCACTCTGTTTCACCTGAGATAATGTCCCAATTCCTAACAGTTGAACGTTTACCTCCTGAAGAGGCCAAGTTGGATGCCAAAGTTCTGGTGCAATTATGGTAACGTCCGGACCTGTGTATACCAGACCAGACAACAAAATGCCATTTATTTTTATCGTTAATTTTGGTCTTTGTTCATTAATAGAAGTTTGCCAAAAAAATTTTCTTTATGTTTTCTCCTGAATTTTCTATTCTCTGTGTTTCATCATCCTGACCAGCATGATATATTCCAATAGGCATTTGGTTATTTAATCGCTCAGAGCAGGGATTTCCTCTGTGGCTGCAGGAAAGGTTTGAACTGGATTTGCAATGGGGGTCTGCACGAGGCCCCTCTGGGAGTTTCCCGAAGACTGAGGCAAAGGATTACCCTGTCTGTCCTTTGTTGATCTACATTCGTTGGTCCAGTGTTTTCCCTTACCACACCTTCTGCATACTCCAGAAGGAAGGGGCATTCTGTTGCCATCGTTCCTTGAAGAAACATTGTTTCTCGGAATGACCTGTCTACAGTCCCTTTTCAAATGTCCTTGCTTTCCACATCCAAACATCCAAAACATCTAACACTCCTCAAACCTTTTGAAATTACTTCTCCTACCCACGTATCATCATGCTCATCAGCCTCAACATTAATTGTTTCTCTAATCCAATCTTCTATAGGTGCAGATCTTGCCCTTAATGGCCTGATTATTCTTTTGCATGCTGCATTCGCATTCTCAAAGGCCAAAGATTCAATTATTGCCTTACCAGTTTCTGAATCCAAGACCATTCTCTTTACTGCTGAAGCCAGTCTTTGTAAAAAATCTGTAAAAGACTCTTTTGGGCCTTGCATCACCTTTGTAAATGACTCAGATTTTTTTCCTGGTTCCTCAACTCTGTCCCATGCATTCAAGGCTGCCATTCAACATAAAATTAGGGTTTGGACATCATATAAACATTGTGTTTGTACTGAAGCATATTGGCCTTCTCCAATAAGCTGATCCTGACAAACTTGTATTCCTTTATCCCTCCATTGTTTTTCTATGTTTTTAGCCTCCTCCTTACACCAGGTCAGAAATTGAAGTCTCTGGCTGGGTTCCAGAATACCTTGTGCAAGGTCCTGCCGGTCCTGTGGTACTATCCTATTATATGTTGACCAAGAGTTTAACATTTGCTTTACATATGGGGAATGCATGCCATAAGATACTATTGCCTCCTTAAACCTTTTTAAATCCAACATTTCAATTGGAGCCCAAATATTTGTGTAGCCATTTGATCAGGCATCTGCTGTACGGTTACAGGATAAATTAAGGGTGACTGTGTGAAAACAGGCTTTCTTTCTGCAACCTTATGATCCCGACTTGAAACAACTTCACTGTTAATTTCTTCTGTCTGAATTTTTACAGGTTTAACAAGTTCTTCTAAAGCTGTTATCCTGGCACTTAAATTGACTATCTTTTTAAATATTAAAATGTGGATTAGCATAGTGATAAGCTGCATAATTCCACAATACTAATATTATATATTTGTTCCATTGTCAGACTGCCTAAAATTTCGAACAAAAACCAATTTTCTTCCAATGTACACATAAAACCCATTTGTTTTTTAATGTGGAAAAAATTCTCTTTTAGATAGTTTCCTTTAAAATATCTGATATGTTATGACTTACCAAATCTGCGTAGAACAGTAGAAATCCGAGGGGATTTTCAAAGCAGCCACCTAGTTTCCCAGGTGTAAATCCAGAGAGAGAGAGAGAGAGAGAGAGAGAGAGAGAGAGAGAGAGAGAGGAAAGAGAGAGAGAGAGAGAGAACGCACAAGAAAGCGTAGCCGGCTAAAGCTTAAATCCAGCCATGTGTTCCCTCTTGTGCCGAGTCAAGGCTTGGGTCTGGCTTCCTTAAGCCCTGACCACGTGAGTTGGCTTTACAGGCAGGGCCCTGTTTGGCAGGGCAGGTCTGAGTTGTTTGTAACACCTGTAACACCGGCTTTAAGCAAGCAGGATTTAAGCAAGCAGCTCACCGATAGTCCAGCCTGAGGTCAAGCAGACCTAGACCCAGGCTAAGAAGCCACCGCTCGGACTAAGAAGCCGACTGGCGCCTGCCGCCACCTGCTGCTGCCGGCCGCCTACCGCCCTTGCGGGAAAGCGGACCTGCCGCCAAGCCAAGTGGTTTTTAATGGATTCTTGTCACGTTGGGTGCCAGATATTGATGTAATCAACAGTCTTATTAAATAAGAAACACAGAAACAATGTAAAAGAGAAAGCTGAGAGGTCAGAGCTCAGAGCTAAAATCTCACCCTTCCGCCTGTGGTGTCCCAGCTTCCCGAAAGAGAGCTATATCCTGTCTGCTATATCGGTTTTTTTTATAGTATTATTGTTCTGCCTTCTCATTGGTTGTAAACCCAAACACATGACTGCCTCGTCACTGTCTGAATGTACAGCCCCCTAGGTCTTAAAGGCATATGTCTCCAATGCTGGCTATATCCTTGAACACACAGAGATCTATGGGATTAAAGGCGTGTGCCACCACCGCCACACTCTGTCTATGGCTCTAATAGCTCTGACCCCCGGGCAACTTTATTTATTAACATACAATCAAAATCACATTTCAGTACAATTAGAATACCACCACAACCCTGTGAAAGGTTAGTTTGACCTGTAAGATAAATCTTAAAAGGTCTTATTAAATAAAAAAACTCAGAGCCAGATATTGGGGTTAAAACCTGAGAGGTCGGAGGCATAGGAAAAGCCACAAGCCAACCTCACCTTACTGACCCTCATCTTCCAAAGTGACCTACTTTCTGTATACCCACACCTACATGCCTTTTTGTTCTGCTATTTCATTTGCTTCTTTTGTTCAGCTACATCACTTCCTCTTCCTGCCCAGTTCTGTCACTTCCTGTCTATCTGTCCAGACCTCCAGACCTTTATGGTTAACTAGTGCTGGAATTTAAGGCATGTGCCACCATGCCTGGCTCTGTTCCCAGTGTGGCCTTGAACTCACAGAGATCCAGACAGATCCCTGCTTTCTGAATGATAGGATTAAAGGCATGTGCTACCACTGCCTGACTTCTACATTTAATATAATGGCTGGCTTTTTCTTCTGATCCTTAGATAAACTTTATTGGGTTGCACAAATAAAATACCATCACATTGACCCCCAAAGGGTTGCAACATACAGGTTGAGAACTGCTTCTCTAGAGTAGCAGAGTTTATAAAATGAATTGCTGTTTGTATATAGAAAGGGGATTTATTAAAATGACTTACAAGCTATGGTCCAGCTAATCCAACAAGGGCTGCCTATGAATGGAAGGTACAAGAATCTAATAGTTGTTCAGTCCACAAGGCTGGAAGTCTGAGCTGATCTTCAGTATATGCCATAATCCCAAAGAAGTAGGCTCTAATGCCAGTGAAGGAATGGACTTTGCTAGTGAGGTGAAAGCAAGCAGGCAAACAGCAAAAGCTTTTTTCTTTCATATCCTTATATAGGCTTCCAGCAGAAAGTGTGGCCCAGATTAAAAGTGTGTCTTCCCATCTCAAAAGTTCTGGATTAAAAGTGTGTCTTCCTACCTCAAAGATACAGATTAGAATTGGTTCTTTCCACTTCAAATTAAGCAAAAATCCCTCACAGGAGTACCCCTCCATTTGGGGTGTTTTAGTTAATTCTAGATATAGTTAAGTTGATAACCAAGAATAACCGTTGCAGTTAATATTATAAATGTATTTTTATGTTTTTTGTTTGGATATATTTTTTAAAATTTATTTATTTTAAAGAGATTTTAAACTTAATTAAATATAATTACATTATTTCCTCTGCCCTCATGAACTCTTCCCATGCCTCTCCCCCTATCTTACTCCCTTTAAAATTCATGGTCTCTTATTTTTTGTTATATATGCAAATAAATGTATAAATGCAACTACTGAATCTGTTTAGTGTTGCTCACATGTATATGTGTTTAGGGTTAATCACTTGGAATTTGAGTAATCATTTAGCAGACTCATTCTTGCTATTCTCTCTCTCTCTCTCTCTCTCTCTCTCTCTCTCTCTCTCTCTCCCTCTCCCTCTCTCTCTGTCTCAGGAGTATTTAATGGCCTATAGCTCTTCATCTAAGGGCAGGCACCTACACACACACACATCTGTGTAATTTCCCCATCCACATTGGGATGTCAACTGGTGCTATCATTGTTCAGGTCCTCTTTAAGCAGACATATTGTTGAGATTTCATGAGTATATTCATGGGTATAGGTTCTCTGTTATATCTAGAAGACACAATCTTGCAACAGATTTCTTGGCCCTCTGGCACTGACAATCAAAATGTATTTATTTTTATTTTATGTGTATGAGTACTTTCTCTGCATGTATATAAATGCACTGCATGTATATAAATGTATATAAATGTGTAGCTGGTGCCAGTGGAGGCCAGAAGAGGGGACTGCTCTCACAGAGGACCTGGCTTTGGTTCCCAGCACCCACATGGCAGCTCACATGGTCTATAACTCCAGTTCTAGGAGGTCCAACAGCCTCTTCTGGCCTCTGAGGGCTCCATGTACTGATTTGGTGCACAGACACACATGACAGCAAACACACGTGAAGTAAAAAATGGAAAGACGCCATCCTTATAGAGGTAGACAGTATACACAAAGACTGCTTCTTACCCAAAGGTCCATGTAACAGTGTCAGAGCTAGACTGCTCTTCTATTTCTAGTCAGGTTGGAGCCTCTTCATCTATCTTCCTTTATTTCAAATTTTCATAAAAAAGTGGCTGGAGGTAGGGTCATTTCAAGCAGAGTTTTAAAAACCAAGGATAAATTCTAGCAGAGTTATGTTCTTTAGGGATGCAAGACAGTTTGAGAGAGGCAGATAGAAGAAAGATTTATTGTGGAGACAGAGGAGGATTTCTGTCTTCAGACAGACCTTAACTGGGC